>NC_139950.1:51212038-51279538 GCF_963454915.1 Gymnoscopelus microlampas
GGCTGTGTTCCCCCTCCAATATAATGTAAATGACTCTATAGGGCTGTGTTCCCCTCCTCCAATATAATGTAAATGACTCTATAGGGCTGTGTTCCCCCTCCAATATAATGTAAATGACTCTATAGGGCTGTGTTCCCCTCCAATATATGTAAATGACTCATAGGCTGTGTTCCCCCTCCAATATAATGTAAATGACTCTATAGGGCTGTGTTCCTCCTCCAAATAATGTAAATGACTCTATAAGGGCTGTGTTCCTCCTCCAATATAATGTAAATGACTCTATAGGACTGTGTTCCCCCTCCAATATAATGTAAATGACTCTATAGGGCTGTGTTCCTCCTCCAATATAATGTAAATGACTCTATAGGGCTGTGTTCCCCCTCCAATATAATGTAAATGACTCTATAGGGCTGTGTTCCCCCTCCAATATAATGTAATGACTCTATAGGGCTGTGTTCCCCTCCAATATAATGTAAATGACTCTATAGGGCTGTGTTCCTCCTCCAATATAATGTAAATGACTCTATAGGGCTGTGTTCCCCCTCCAATATAATGTAAATGACTCTATAGGGCTGTGTTCCCCCTCCAATATAATGTAAATGACTCTATAGGGCTTTGTTCCCCCTCCAATATAATGTAAATGACTCTATAGGGCTGTGTTCCTCCTCCAATATAATGTAAATGACTCTATAGGGCTGTGTTCCCCCTCCAATATAATGTAAATGACTCTATAGGGCTGTGTTCCTCCTCCAATATAATGTAAATGACTCTATAGGGCTGTGTTCCCCCTCCAATATAATGTAAATGACTCTATAGGGCTGTGTTCCCCTCCAATATAATGTAAATGACTCTATAGGGCTGTGTTCCCCCTCCAATATAATGTAAATGACTCTATAGGGCTGTGTTCCTCCTCCAATATAATGTAAATGACTCTATAGGACTGTGTTCCCCCTCCAATATAATGTAAATGACTCTATAGGGCTGTGTTCCCCTCCAATATAATGTAAATGACTCTATAGGCTGTGTTCCCCCTCCAATATAATGTAAATGACTCTATAGGGCTGTGTTCCTCCTCCAATATAATGTAAATGACTCTATAGGGCTGTGTTCCCCTCCAATATAATGTAAATGACTCTATAGGGCTGTGTTCCTCCTCCAATATAATGTAAATGACTCTATAGGGCTGTGTTCCCCCTCCAATATAATGTAAATGACTCTATAGGCTGTGTTCCTCCTCCAATATAATGTAAATGACTCTATAGGGCTGTGTTCCCCCTCCAATATAATGTAAATGACTCTATAGGCTGTGTTCCTCCTCCAATATAATGTAAATGACTCTATAGGGCTGTGTTCCCCTCCAATATAATGTAAATGACTCTATAGGGCTGTGTTCCCCTCCAATATAATGTAAATGACTCTATAGGGCTGTGTTCCCCCTCCAATATAATGTAAATGACTCTATAGGGCTGTGTTCCCCTCCAATATAATGTAAATGACTCTATAGGGCTGTGTTCCCCCTCCAATATAATGTAAATGACTCTATAGGGCTGTGTTCCCCTCCAATATAATGTAAATGACTCTATAGGGCTGTGTTCCCCCTCCAATATAATGTAAATGACTCTATAGGGCTGTGTTCCCCCTCCAATATAATGTAAATGACTCTATAGGCTGTGTTCCCCCTCCAATATAATGTAAATGACTCTATAGGGCTGTGTTCCCCCTCCAATATAATGTAAATGACTCTATAGGGCTGTGTTCCCCTCCAATATAATGTAAATGACTCTATAGGGCTGTGTTCCCCCTCCAATATAATGTAAATGACTCTATAGGGCTGTGTTCCCCCTCCAATATAATGTAAATGACTCTATAGGGCTGTGTTCCTCCTCCAATATAATGTAAATGACTCTATAGGGCTGTGTTCCCCCTCCAATATAATGTAAATGACTCTATAGGGCTGTGTTCCCCCTCCAATATAATGTAAATGACTCTATAGGGCTGTGTTCCTCCTCCAATATAATGTAAATGACTCTATAGGCTGTGTTCCCCCTCCAATATAATGTAAATGACTCTATAGGGCTGTGTTCCCCCTCAATATAATGTAAATGACTCTATAGGGCTGTGTTCCCCCTCCAATATAATGTAAATGACTCTATAGGGCTGTGTTCCTCCTCCAATATAATGTAAATGACTCTATAGGGCTGTGTTCCCCCTCCAATATAATGTAAATGACTCTATAGGGCTGTGTTCCCCTCCAATATAATGTAAATGACTCTATAGGGCTGTGTTCCCCCTCCAATATAATGTAAATGACTCTATAGGGCTGTGTTCCCCTCCAATATAATGTAAATGACTCTATAGGGCTGTGTTCCCCCTCCAATATAATGTAAATGACTCTATAGGGCTGTGTTCCCCCTCCAATATAATGTAAATGACTCTATAGGGCTGTGTTCCCCCTCCAATATAATGTAAATGACTCTATAGGGCTGTGTTCCCCCTCCAATATAATGTAAATGACTCTATAGGCTGTGTTCCCCTCCAATATAATGTAAATGACTCTATAGGGCTGTGTTCCTCCTCCAATATAATGTAAATGACTCTATAGGGCTGTGTTCCCCCTCCAATATAATGTAAATGACTCTATAGGGCTGTGTTCCCCCTCCAATATAATGTAAATGACTCTATAGGGCTGTGTTCCCCCTCCAATATAATGTAAATGACTCTATAGGGCTGTGTTCCCCCTCCAATATAATGTAAATGACTCTATAGGGCTGTGTTCCCCCTCCAATATAATGTAAATGACTCTATAGGGCTGTGTTCCCCTCCAATATAATGTAAATGACTCTATAGGCTGTGTTCCCCCTCCAATATAATGTAAATGACTCTATAGGGCTGTGTTCCCTCCAATATAATGTAAATGACTCTATAGGGCTGTGTTCCCCTCCAATATAATGTAAATGACTCTATAGGGCTGTGTTCCCCCTCCAATATAATGTAAATGACTCTATAGGGCTGTGTTCCTCCTCCAATATAATGTAAATGACTCTATAGGGCTGTGTTCCCCTCCAATATAATGTAAATGACTCTATAGGACTGTGTTCCCCCTCCAATATAATGTAAATGACTCTATAGGGCTGTGTTCCCCCTCCAATATAATGTAAATGACTCTATAGGGCTGTGTTCCCCCTCCAATATAATGTAAATGACTCTATAGGGCTGTGTTCCCCTCCAATATAATGTAAATGACTCTATAGGGCTGTGTTCCCCCTCCAATATAATGTAAATGACTCTATAGGGCTGTGTTCCCCCTCCAATATAATGTAAATGACTCTATAGGGCTGTGTTCCCCCTCCAATATAATGTAAATGACTCTATAGGGCTGTGTTCCCCCTCCAATATAATGTAAATGACTCTATAGGGCTGTGTTCCCCTCCAATATAATGTAAATGACTCTATAGGCTGTGTTCCTCCTCCAATATAATGTAAATGACTCTATAGGGCTGTGTTCCCCTCCAATATAATGTAAATGACTCTATAGGCTGTGTTCCCCCTCCAATATAATGTAAATGACTCTATAGGGCTGTGTTCCCCTCCAATATAATGTAAATGACTCTATAGGGCTGTGTTCCCCCTCCAATATAATGTAAATGACTCTATAGGGCTGTGTTCCCCTCCAATATAATGTAAATGACTCTATAGGGCTTTGTTCCCCCTCCAATATAATGTAAATGACTCTATAGGGCTGTGTTCCCCCTCCAATATAATGTAAATGACTCTATAGGGCTGTGTTCCCCTCCAATATAATGTAAATGACTCTATAGGGCTGTGTTCCCCCTCCAATATAATGTAAATGACTCTATAGGACTGTGTTCCCTCCTCCAATATAATGTAAATGACTCTATAGGGCTGTGTTCCTCCTCCAATATAATGTAAATGACTCTATAGGGCTGTGTTCCCCCTCCAATATAATGTAAATGACTCTATAGGGCTGTGTTCCCCCTCCAATATAATGTAAATGACTCTATAGGGCTGTGTTCCCCCTCCAATATAATGTAAATGACTCTATAGGGCTGTGTTCCCCCTCCAATATAATGTAAATGACTCTATAGGACTGTGTTCCCCCTCCAATATAATGTAAATGACTCTATAGGGCTGTGTTCCTCCTCCAATATAATGTAAATGACTCTATAGGGCTGTGTTCCCCCTCCAATATAATGTAAATGACTCTATAGGGCTGTGTTCCCCCTCCAATATAATGTAAATGACTCTATAGGGCTGTGTTCCCCCTCCAATATAATGTAAATGACTCTATAGGGCTGTGTTCCCCCTCCAATATAATGTAAATGACTCTATAGGACTGTGTTCCCCCTCCAATATAATGTAAATGACTCTATAGGCTGTGTTCCCCCTCCAATATAATGTAAATGACTCTATAGGGCTGTGTTCCCCCTCCAATATAATGTAAATGACTCTATAGGGCTGTGTTCCCCTCCAATATAATGTAAATGACTCTATAGGGCTGTGTTCCCCCTCCAATATAATGTAAATGACTCTATAGGGCTGTGTTCCTCCTCCAATATAATGTAAATGACTCTATAGGGCTGTGTTCCCCCTCCAATATAATGTAAATGACTCTATAGGGCTGTGTTCCTCCTCCAATATAATGTAAATGACTCTATAGGGCTGTGTTCCCCCTCCAATATAATGTAAATGACTCTATAGGGCTGTGTTCCCCTCCAATATAATGTAAATGACTCTATAGGGCTGTGTTCCCCTCCAATATAATGTAAATGACTCTATAGGGCTGTGTTCCCCCTCCAATATAATGTAAATGACTCTATAGGGCTGTGTTCCCCCTCCAATATAATGTAAATGACTCTATAGGGCTGTGTTCCCCCTCCAATATAATGTAAATGACTCTATAGGGCTGTGTTCCCCCTCCAATATAATGTAAATGACTCTATAGGGCTGTGTTCCTCCTCCAATATAATGTAAATGACTCTATAGGGCTGTGTTCCCCCTCCAATATAATGTAAATGACTCTATAGGGCTGTGTTCCCCCTCCAATATAATGTAAATGACTCTATAGGGCTGTGTTCCCCCTCCAATATAATGTAAATGACTCTATAGGGCTGTGTCCTCCTCCAATATAATGTAAATGACTCTATAGGGCTGTGTTCCCCCTCCAATATAATGTAAATGACTCTATAGGGCTGTGTTCCCCCTCCAATATAATGTAAATGACTCTATAGGGCTGTGTTCCCCCTCCAATATAATGTAAATGACTCTATAGGGCTGTGTTCCCCCTCCAATATAATGTAAATGACTCTATAGGGCTGTGTTCCCCTCCAATATAATGTAAATGACTCTATAGGGCTGTGTTCCCCCTCCAATATAATGTAAATGACTCTATAGGGCTGTGTTCCTCCTCCAATATAATGTAAATGACTCTATAGGGCTGTGTTCCCCCTCCAATATAATGTAAATGACTCTATAGGGCTGTGTTCCCCTCCAATATAATGTAAATGACTCTATAGGGCTGTGTTCCCCCTCCAATATAATGTAAATGACTCTATAGGGCTGTGTTCCCCCTCCAATATAATGTAAATGACTCTATAGGGCTGTGTTCCCCTCCAATATAATGTAAATGACTCTATAGGGCTGTGTTCCCCCTCCAATATAATGTAAATGACTCTATAGGACTGTGTTCCTCCTCCAATATAATGTAAATGACTCTATAGGGCTGTGTTCCCCCTCCAATATAATGTAAATGACTCTATAGGGCTGTGTTCCCCCTCCAATATAATGTAAATGACTCTATAGGGCTGTGTTCCCCTCCAATATAATGTAAATGACTCTATAGGGCTGTGTTCCCCTCCAATATAATGTAAATGACTCTATAGGGCTGTGTTCCCCCTCCAATATAATGTAAATGACTCTATAGGGCTGTGTTCCCCTCCAATATAATGTAAATGACTCTATAGGCTGTGTTCCCCCTCCAATATAATGTAAATGACTCTATAGGGCTGTGTTCCCCCTCCAATATAATGTAAATGACTCTATAGGGCTGTGTTCCCCCTCCAATATAATGTAAATGACTCTATAGGGCTGTGTTCCTCCTCCAATATAATGTAAATGACTCTATAGGGCTGTGTTCCCCTCCAATATAATGTAAATGACTCTATAGGGCTGTGTTCCCCCTCCAATATAATGTAAATGACTCTATAGGGCTGTGTTCCCCCTCCAATATAATGTAAATGACTCTATAGGGCTGTGTTCCCCCTCCAATATAATGTAAATGACTCTATAGGCTGTGTTCCCCCTCCAATATAATGTAAATGACTCTATAGGGCTGTGTTCCCCCTCCAATATAATGTAAATGACTCTATAGGGCTGTGTTCCTCCTCCAATATAATGTAAATGACTCTATAGGGCTGTGTTCCCCCTCCAATATAATGTAAATGACTCTATAGGGCTGTGTTCCCCCTCCAATATAATGTAAATGACTCTATAGGGCTGTGTTCCCCCTCCAATATAATGTAAATGACTCTATAGGGCTGTGTTCCCCTCCAATATAATGTAAATGACTCTATAGGGCTGTGTTCCTCCTCCAATATAATGTAAATGACTCTATAGGGCTGTGTTCCCCCTCCAATATAATGTAAATGACTCTATAGGGCTGTGTTCCCCCTCCAATATAATGTAAATGACTCTATAGGGCTGTGTTCCCCCTCCAATATAATGTAAATGACTCTATAGGGCTGTGTTCCTCCTCCAATATAATGTAAATGACTCTATAGGGCTGTGTTCCCCCTCCAATATAATGTAAATGACTCTATAGGGCTGTGTTCCTCCTCCAATATAATGTAAATGACTCTATAGGGCTGTGTTCCCCCTCCAATATAATGTAAATGACTCTATAGGGCTGTGTTCCCCCTCCAATATAATGTAAATGACTCTATAGGGCTGTGTTCCCCCTCCAATATAATGTAAATGACTCTATAGGCTGTGTTCCCCCTCCAATATAATGTAAATGACTCTATAGGGCTGTGTTCCCCCTCCAATATAATGTAAATGACTCTATAGGGCTGTGTTCCTCCTCCAATATAATGTAAATGACTCTATAGGGCTGTGTTCCCCCTCCAATATAATGTAAATGACTCTATAGGGCTGTGTTCCCCCTCCAATATAATGTAAATGACTCTATTAGGGCTGTGTTCCCCCTCCAATATAATGTAAATGACTCTATAGGGCTGTGTTCCCCCTCCAATATAATGTAAATGACTCTATAGGGCTGTGTTCCCCCTCCAATATAATGTAAATGACTCTATAGGGCTGTGTTCCTCCTCCAATATAATGTAAATGACTCTATAGGGCTGTGTTCCCCTCCAATATAATGTAAATGTCTCTATAGGGCTGTGTTCCCCCTCCAATATAATGTAAATGACTCTATAGGGCTGTGTTCCTCCTCCAATATAATGTAAATGTCTCTATAGGGCTGTGTTCCCCCTCCAATATAATGTAAATGACTCTATAGGGCTGTGTTCCTCCTCCAATATAATGTAAATGACTCTATAGGGCTGTGTTCCTCCTCCAATATAATGTAAATGACTCTATAGGGCTGTGTTCCCCCTCCAATATAATGTAAATGACTCTATAGGGCTGTGTTCCCCTCCAATATAATGTAAATGACTCTATAGGGCTGTGTTCCCCCTCCAATATAATGTAAATGACTCTATAGGGCTGTGTTCCTCCTCCAATATAATGTAAATGACTCTATAGGGCTGTGTTCCTCCTCCAATATAATGTAAATGACTCTATAGGGCTGTGTTCCCCCTCCAATATAATGTAAATGACTCTATAGGGCTGTGTTCCCCCTCCAATATAATGTAAATGACTCTATAGGGCTTTGTTCCCCCTCCAATATAATGTAAATGACTCTATAGGGCTGTGTTCCCCTCCAATATAATGTAAATGACTCTATAGGGCTGTGTTCCCCTCCAATATAATGTAAATGACTCTATAGGGCTGTGTTCCTCCTCCAATATAATGTAAATGACTCTATAGGGCTGTGTTCCTCCTCCAATATAATGTAAATGACTCTATAGGGCTGTGTTCCCCCTCCAATATAATGTAAATGACTCTATAGGGCTTTGTTCCCCCTCCAATATAATGTAAATGACTCTATAGGGCTGTGTTCCTCCTCCAATATAATGTAAATGACTCTATAGGGCTGTGTTCCCCTCCAATATAATGTAAATGACTCTATAGGGCTGTGTTCCTCCTCCAATATAATGTAAATGTCTCTATAGGGCTGTGTTCCTCCTCCAATATAATGTAAATGACTCTATAGGGCTGTGTTCCCCCTCCAATATAATGTAAATGACTCTATAGGGCTGTGTTCCCCCTCCAATATAATGTAAATGACTCTATAGGGCTGTGTTCCCCCTCCAATATAATGTAAATGACTCTATAGGGCTGTGTTCCCCCTCCAATATAATGTAAATGACTCTATAGGGCTGTGTTCCCCCTCCAATATAATGTAAATGACTCTATAGGGCTGTGTTCCTCCTCCAATATAATGTAAATGACTCTATAGGGCTGTGTTCCTCCTCCAATATAATGTAAATGACTCTATAGGGCTGTGTTCCCCCTCCAATATAATGTAAATGTCTCTATAGGGCTGTGTTCCCCCTCCAATATAATGTAAATGTCTCTATAGGGCTGTGTTCCCCCTCCAATATAATGTAAATGACTCTATAGGGCTGTGTTCCTCCTCCAATATAATGTAAATGACTCTATAGGGCTGTGTTCCTCCTCCAATATAATGTAAATGACTCTATAGGGCTGTGTTCCTCCTCCAATATAATGTAAATGACTCTATAGGGCTGTGTTCCCCCTCCAATATAATGTAAATGACTCTATAGGGCTGTGTTCCTCCTCCAATATAATGTAAATGACTCTATAGGGCTGTGTTCCCCCTCCAATATAATGTAAATGTCTCTATAGGGCTGTGTTCCTCCTCCAATATAATGTAAATGACTCTATAGGGCTGTGTTCCCCCTCCAATATAATGTAAATGACTCTATAGGGCTGTGTTCCCCCTCCAATATAATGTAAATGACTCTATAGGGCTGTGTTCCCCCTCCAATATAATGTAAATGACTCTATAGGGCTGTGTTCCCCTCCAATATAATGTAAATGACTCTATAGGGCTGTGTTCCCCCTCCAATATAATGTAAATGACTCTATAGGGCTGTGTTCCCCCTCCAATATAATGTAAATGTCTCTATAGGGCTGTGTTCCCCCTCCAATATAATGTAAATGACTCTATAGGGCTGTGTTCCCCCTCCAATATAATGTAAATGACTCTATAGGGCTGTGTTCCCCCTCCAATATAATGTAAATGACTCTATAGGGCTGTGTTCCCCCTCCAATATAATGTAAATGACTCTATAGGGCTGTGTTCCTCCTCCAATATAATGTAAATGACTCTATAGGGCTGTGTTCCCCCTCCAATATAATGTAAATGACTCTATAGGGCTGTGTTCCCCCTCCAATATAATGTAAATGTCTCTATAGGGCTGTGTTCCTCCTCCAATATAATGTAAATGACTCTATAGTGCTGTGTTCCTCCTCCAATATAATGTAAATGACTCTATAGGGCTGTGTTCCCCCTCCAATATAATGTAAATGACTCTATAGGGCTGTGTTCCTCCTCCAATATAATGTAAATGACTCTATAGGGCTGTGTTCCCCCTCCAATATAATGTAAATGACTCTATAGGGCTGTGTTCCCCTCCAATATAATGTAAATGACTCTATAGGGCTGTGTTCCTCCTCCAATATAATGTAAATGACTCTATAGTGCTGTGTTCCTCCTCCAATATAATGTAAATGACTCTATAGGGCTGTGTTCCCCCTCCAATATAATGTAAATGACTCTATAGGGCTGTGTTCCTCCTCCAATATAATGTAAATGACTCTATAGGGCTGTGTTCCTCCTCCAATATAATGTAAATGACTCTATAGGGCTGTGTTCCCCCTCCAATATAATGTAAATGTCTCTATAGGGCTGTGTTCCTCCTCCAATATAATGTAAATGACTCTATAGGGCTGTGTTCCCCCTCCAATATAATGTAAATGACTCTATAGGGCTGTGTTCCCCCTCCAATATAATGTAAATGACTCTATAGGGCTGTGTTCCCCCTCCAATATAATGTAAATGACTCTATAGGGCTGTGTTCCCCCTCCAATATAATGTAAATGACTCTATAGGGCTGTGTTCCCCCTCCAATATAATGTAAATGACTCTATAGGGCTGTGTTCCCCCTCCAATATAATGTAAATGTCTCTATAGGGCTGTGTTCCCCCTCCAATATAATGTAAATGACTCTATAGGGCTGTGTTCCCCCTCCAATATAATGTAAATGACTCTATAGGGCTGTGTTCCCCCTCCAATATAATGTAAATGACTCTATAGGGCTGTGTTCCCCCTCCAATATAATGTAAATGACTCTATAGGGCTGTGTTCCTCCTCCAATATAATGTAAATGACTCTATAGGGCTGTGTTCCCCCTCCAATATAATGTAAATGACTCTATAGGGCTGTGTTCCCCCTCCAATATAATGTAAATGTCTCTATAGGGCTGTGTTCCTCCTCCAATATAATGTAAATGACTCTATAGTGCTGTGTTCCTCCTCCAATATAATGTAAATGACTCTATAGGGCTGTGTTCCCCCTCCAATATAATGTAAATGACTCTATAGGGCTGTGTTCCCCCTCCAATATAATGTAAATGACTCTATAGGGCTGTGTTCCTCCTCCAATATAATGTAAATGCCTCTATAGGGCTGTGTTCCCCCTCCAATATAATGTAAATGACTCTATAGGGCTGTGTTCCTCCTCCAATATAATGTAAATGACTCTATAGGGCTGTGTTCCCCCTCCAATATAATGTAAATGACTCTATAGGGCTGTGTTCCTCCTCCAATATAATGTAAATGACTCTATAGGGCTGTGTTCCCCCTCCAATATAATGTAAATGTCTCTATAGGGCTGTGTTCCCCCTCCAATATAATGTAAATGACTCTATAGGGCTGTGTTCCTCCTCCAATATAATGTAAATGACTCTATAGGGCTGTGTTCCTCCTCCAATATAATGTAAATGACTCTATAGGGCTGTGTTCCTCCTCCAATATAATGTAAATGACTCTATAGGGCTGTGTTCCTCCTTCAATATAATGTAAATGACTCTATAGGGCTGTGTTCCTCCTCCAATATAATGTAAATGACTCTATAGGGCTGTGTTCCTCCTCCAATATAATGTAAATGACTCTATAGGGCTGTGTTCCCCCTCCAATATAATGTAAATGACTCTATAGGGCTGTGTTCCTCCTCCAATATAATGTAAATTACTCTATAGGGCTGTGTTCCTCCTTCAATATAATGTAAATGACTCTATAGGGCTGTGTTCCTCCTCCAATATAATGTAAATGACTCTATAGGGCTGTGTTCCTCCTCCAATATAATGTAAATGACTCTATAGGGCTGTGTTCCTCCTCCAATATAATGTAAATGTCTCTATAGGGCTGTGTTCCCCTCCAATATAATGTAAATGTCTCTATAGGGCTGTGTTCCCCCTCCAATATAATGTAAATGACTCTATAGGGCTGTGTTCCCCCTCCAATATAATGTAAATGACTCTATAGGGCTGTGTTCCCCCTCCAATATAATGTAAATGACTCTATAGGGCTGTGTTCCCCCTCCAATATAATGTAAATGACTATATAGGGCTGTGTTCCTCCTCCAATATAATGTAAATGACTCTATAGGGCTGTGTTCCCCCTCCAATATAATGTAAATGACTCTATAGGGCTGTGTTCCTCCTCCAATATAATGTAAATGACTCTATAGGGCTGTGTTCCTCCTCCAATATAATGTAAATGACTCTATAGGGCTGTGTTCCCCCTCCAATATAATGCATATATGGACCTATATAGGGCTCCTAGCAGGTGTTTCTATATAGCAGGGGTCTTCAACGTTTTCAGGCCAAGGACCCCCTATACTAGCTGAGAGAAAGATGAAGCATGGACCCCCTACTCTGTATTGGATAAAATTGTGTTTCAGATTAAACGTTTTTTTTTCTTAGTCTGCTCTTTTTTCCCTCTACACCTATATAGCCTCTTTGCCAAAAATTGCTGATCTACAAGATCTGCTATTTTCGGCTAATGTTCCCCTCGGAAAAGGAATGTTAGGGTTCAAGTGGTTAATGTAAAAAAAACTAAATCCTATCACACAAAGATTGGGCGGACCCCCTATAGTAGCTCTGATATATCACTTTGATGATTCTCTAGCGTATAAAAAATGTTAAATCAATATAATTGTAGGCTACAAATTTGAAAAAGATCATCAATATTTAATACTTTGCAGAGACAGGTGCTCAATGGAGATACAAGTTAAAAACATAGATTGGTGGCCTGGACAGCTGACCCCTAGTGGTCCAGGCAGCACGTTGCAGGTTCAACTCCCGATTCCCGACGACCTTTGCTGGGTTTCACTCCCCTTCTCTCTCTCTCTCCCCATTTCCTGTCCGTCTACTGTAATCTATCAATACAAAGGCAGAAAAAGCCAAAATAATAATTAAAAAAAAAACTAGATTGGTGCTTCTAGCATCAATGAGAACCAAAACAAAACAATGAAGGTACTTTAATCATGTCTATAAACATGTTTGGAAACAGGTTAAAGTACATTGATTTTACGCCCTCTCCTCCGTAATGTTTTGAGTGCTCGGGTCTTTTCTTCCTTTTCGATATTTAATCATTGTTTTACAGTTTGATAATCAAAACAAAAGTTCTCTAGCAGACAGAAACTACAGTATGTCAAATAAATATCAAATAAAGAAAATAATAATCTTAAGGACGGGGTGCCGGGATTTTCAGTGATTCCCCCCCGCCCCCCCCCCCCCCCCCCTAAAACATAATCATCAGGTATTATGGTTATACTTGGACGAAGATTTTTTTCAAAAAAAGTGTACAGAAATTCTTAAAATTATGTTTTTATGTGGACACGCCTCCAGTTCATTAAGTATACCTGGTTCTCACCTTAGCACCTCCTCCACCACCTTAGCACCACCCACCTGTCCTAGTCCCTCCTCCTCCTCATGCCCACACCTGTTGTGTTATGATAATGAGGGGGAGGGTATATTTTTACTATGTCACTAAAGCGCTGTTTCTCTATTGGCACGTTTTGGTTTCAGCCTCCAGGTAGAAACTCAAAATAGTCAGAGAGGACATAAAACACCATAAAAACACCACCAGGGGGCTTAATGAAGTTCAATCAACCTCATAGACACATGAAAAACAGAAAAAGTGCAAAACCATGGCACCACCTCTTCAAAACATGTCAAATCTACATGGTTTAGAACCATGGTTAACGTCCTTGGCTGATAGTATGCATGGTACTGAGAGGAGAACACGTTTAGTCAGGGACACAACATTTGGCAGACATAATGTGCATTATGCTGGAGCGGGGGACACATGTTCTGACAGCGATAACTACCTTGGCACGACACCTGTCCTGGTGGTAAACACGACCGATTGGGCTGTTATCGTACAGCTGGGCTTAAACTGTGAATGAAATATTAATTGGTTTTGTAATACACACAATGCTGCAGGTAGGCAGCGGGGGGGGGTTGCATAGGGGCGCTTTTAAGCTGCCGGAAAGCATGATGTTTTCAGCCACTGGGGAGGTTTAGTCACACAACTATTAATAGGAAAACACTACAAAAACCCCTGACAGACTGAAATACCCAGGTATTATTAGTCCAATGCATTCTGTGGAACATCTTAGAGGTAGGTAGATAGATATAGATAAATAGATGTACACAGTAAAATACCAGTTAATGTATTCACTTGTAACTCTAAGAGGGTACAAAATGTAACCTTCCCAGAGTTAACCCAACTGGAACTGTGTCATTTTTAGATTTGAGCTAAAAAGCATTATTTTACACTTTGAGCTATTCAAAAATAGCAGATCTACAAGCTCGTAGCGCGGCACCGAGTGCCGCGCTACGAGCTTGTAGATCTGCTATTTTTGAAAATTCGTGAAAATATGTGCAAATCTTTGAATATATATTTTTTTTTAAGCAAACATTTTTTAACTCAAATCTTTGCTTCTGGGGGTCCCTGGAACAAAATATTTTGATGGGGGTCCGCGGCCAAATACATATAATTTTGGGGGTCCTTGACATGAAAAAGATTGAGCACCACTGATATAGAAACATACGTTTTTCAGAATACTGTTGAGATTTAGGAGACATGTAGAATGGGCTTCAGGTCTCAATGGGTTAAAGGTTAAAAAAAAAAGGTAGTTAGGAATTGTCCTTTAACACTTAGAGACCTTTAGTGATATGAATTGGAAAGAGTGCTCTACTTCTGCAGAGAGAGAGAGAGAGAGACCAAGAGCGAGAGAGAGAGAGAGTTATTCAGAGAGAGAGAGATAACGGCAGGTGGTTCGGGGCAGCGGGAATCCCTTTAAGTACTGTACTCTCCCTCCTTCCTCAATCTGTCTATCTCTGGTTCCGTCAGGAAGAGGCGACCACACTGTGAAAGCGGTCGCACCGTCCCGTCCCGCTGCTCTCTAACCCTGACAGAGAGCCATTTGTCCCGGAGTCAAACCGCCCGCTGCCTCAGATATGATGATGACTCAGATGAATTATTGACCCATCAGCCCCGGGGAGTCGGGTGACCTTTAACCTGCCTAAAGACACACCAGCCAGAGGAACCAGAGGGAGGGTTGGCAAGGTTAATGGCGCTGATAGGCCTGGATGTCTCTCTCTCTCTCTCTCATCTCTCATAATGCTTCTCTCTCTCTCCGTTTGCACAGATGCGTCCTACAGTCTTTTATTTTTATTTAACCTTTATTTAACCAGTAAAAACACATTGAGACACAGTCTCTTTTTCAAGTGGGAACTGGCCAAGATGCAGCGTTAAATTTACACAGTCTAAGCTTAACATACGAATACAAAACAAACAACAAAATAGTCATCCAAGATGGTAACCGTCTTCCATGCCGACATCTCGCCACTCCGACTAGTGGCTTCCGCGTGCGGTTAGGGTTAGGGTGAGGGTTAGGTATAGGGTTCGTTAACGTCGGAAAGGCGACATGTCGGAAAGCCGCCATGTAACCATCCAAGATACATCACAAATACATAAGATAACTCCTAATGATACACTTTCCACAATAGAAAAAAGCCAATAGTCAATCCGGCACCAGCCGGATTAGATGGGGGTCTGCAGACCCCCATCTGAAAAGATTTTGTGCCAGGGACCCCCTCCTACCCCCATACAAGGTCTGTGTTGTTGAAATGTTTCAGAAATAATTCCAAATATTTCACATTTCTTTCGAGATTTCTTTGAAATCTACAAGTGTTGCAACGCGACATGCTGTGATCTTGTAGATCGGCTATTTTCAAGTAGTCGAACCGATGTTAAAGTGGTATAACTGGTCGCTTCTTTTGGGCTTTGCTTTCGTATACCTGTCTGCTTGTTTCTCTCGCACAATCTGGTAACACTGGTTCTCGCTCATCTTCGCTCTGGCTTGAGGCAAAACGACCCCCCCTCTCCTCCCCGTACAGTACAGTGCAGTGCAGTGCAGTGCAGTGCAGTGCAGTGCAGTGCAGTGCAGTATCAATCAAAGGCGGACTGAGGGGATCGCGGTGTTGAACGGTGCAGGAGCCCAGAAATACCAATCCAGCTTCAACATCCATCTGTTTGCACAGCAGGATGTCCCTTTGTATTACTCTAAACCCCTGACCCAAACATACTGTATGCACACACACACACACACACACACACACACACACACACACACACACACACACACACACACACACACACACACACACACACACACACACACACACACACACACACACACACACACACACACACACACTCCGAGCAATAATTACCCTTGTCTGTTCTGATGCCTCTCTCTCTACACTCAGGCCCTTCTAATGAGCCTCCAGCATGCTGCATATATATACAGTAGAAGCTCATAGTTGTTGAACACGGAGAAGAAACCAAATTAAAACCACTAGATGAGGAACAAGAGACTTTATGATCATTATCTCTTTCACCAACTGGTTTGTCATCATGTCCCTCCAGACTATAGACTATAGTATGGTCTCATGCTTGATATCTGCTGCTTAAAGGATGTCTCTTACTGGTCTGGGATATTCTGCATTTGTTTTATTCTTCTTAGCTTGCACCATATATTTGATTTTAGAATTATATTATGTAACTTTTTCCCTTTATTCTTTCCCTTTTCTCATGTACTTATTAACCTTTCCAGGCCAGAAGGCCCGGGAGGCAAAGATTATGTCAATGGACATGAAACGTATTCCAAATTGTAGTTTTTTTTCCTGCGACCGGACTCTCCAAGATCAGTCTAATGGTCAAAAGCACTTTGATGTGTACCCATAGGGGGCGCCACAATGTGAAAAGTTTAACAGCTGGCGTAGCGGTCAGGGGAACCTAGGCTTCAAAGTAGCCTGACACCGCGTTGTGGGTTCGAGTCCCGATCCCGACGGCCTTTGCTGCGTGTCACTCCCCATCTCTCTCCCCCCATGTCCTGTCAGACTACTATCCTGTCAATAAAGGCATAAAAGCCAAAAAAAAAAAAAAAAAAAAGGTTTAACAGCGATTCTCTGGCGGCTGCAACCTGCGACTTACTCAGCCCTGGGTAGTCCGCCCAGCCTGGAGGAGATTTATTATTTATTATGTCTTTACTCACTAGTACAATGTAGAGAGACAGGAAACGGAGAGAGTCAGGGAGTGACATGCATCAAATTCGCTGCCTGGCATGTTAAGCATCAAAGCCTACTGTATGTGGTATATGCGCCTTAACCACTCTGCCATCGGCGCCCCCAGCCTGGCGGAGATATGCTCTCCACAGAGCGCCCCTCTCTTGTTGTAACTGGGAGCTTGAACTGAAGATGATTTTCACCCTCATTTACACATATAGGGATGTGACGATAAATGTGAAGTAGAAGTCTGTCTGTTTGCCTAGATACTAAATGCAGCGCTTATATTCTTTAACACCATTCCTGACAAAGCAGGAAAAATCCAGTTTTTGTCCCCAAGACATGTACCGTACAGTACGGTCCATCTACTGTAGACATCTCACAGGACATGTCCCGTGAATGACAGGATGGGACGGACGTATTTCGGTGTATTTGCTCTTAAACGTGTCTGTAACGATCCTGGGAGTTTAAATGGCAAAAAGCGAAACCTCGTTCTATGGATTGACACGTCCCGTCAGCCCAGCAAGAATCTAATGTAATCTAATCCATTTTCTAATCTTCTCAATCTAATTAAAAAAGAATCAGGATGACTGCAGAGATGTCCTAATCTACCTAATATCTGTGCTACCTCTGTGATTATTACACGCAGGGTGGCAGACGGCGACTAATTAATAGAGGCAATCTGTCTGCGAGATTAACCCATTAAGACCGGGAACGCGTCTCTGTGTCATTTTGAGATTTCTTTGGGCTACTCAAAAACATTGCAGATCTACAAGCTCATAGCGCAGCACAGAGTGCCGCTCTATGAGCTTGTAGATCTGCAATCGTGGAAAATATTTCAATACAGTAAATATTATTTTAGAGCAAATATTGTAACTTTGCTTCTGGGGTCCCTGGAACTATATATTTTTTTAGATACTGTAAGGGTCCGTGGCCAAATACGTATTATTGTTTTTGTTTGGTTGCTACATCAGTAGTGCTCCAACTTTTTCAATGCCCAAAATGATATGTATTTGGACCCCCATCTCAAAATATGTTGTTCCAGGGACCCTCAGAACATTGGAGTTAAAAATGTTCACTTTTTACACATACAAAAAATGTGTATATTCAAATATTTGCACAAATTGTCAAGATTTTTCAAAAATAACAGAGCTATAAGCTCATAGCTTATATATGAGCTTGTATATCTGCTATTTTTTGAACAGCAAAAGAAGTTTAAACACAACTGACACAGATGCTTTCCCGCTCTTAATGGATTAACCAATTAAGACCTGGAACGCATCTGTGTCACTTTTTGATTTGAGCAAAAAAAGCATTATTTTACACTTTGGCTATTAAAAAATTGCAGATCTACAAGCTCATATCGCGGCACCGAGTGCCGCGATATGAGCTTGTAGATCTGCAATTTTTGAAAAATCCAGATTTCTTTTGCAAATCTTTGAATATATATATTTTTAAAGTGTAACTGAAATATTTGCTTCTGGGGGGGTCCCTGGAACAAAACATTTTGAGATGGGGGTCGGCGGCCAAATACATATCATTTTGGGGGTCCTTGACATGAAAAGGTTTGAGCACCACTGATATAGAAACATACGTTTTTTTTTTTCAGAATGCTGTTGGGATTTAGAAGACATTCATAGTATCGGCCTCACAGGTCTTAATGTGTTAATGCAATGACAGGCCCAACCGAGCTAGGAGAGGCTTACTGTAGAGATGGAGCGATTGCCGAGAGGAATAACGCAGGAGAGGGAGGGAGGGAGGGAGGGAGGGAGGGAAGAAAAGTGTCAAATGTGCTGTGAGGTGTGAGTGAGTGGTGGGGAACTAAATTACTAGTGTGGATGACAGATGGTAAACGGCAGGAAACCGCGAGTGAGTCTTTTGCGAGGCCGCGCTGACAAACCTGACGAGGTGGAAAAGAAAAACACGCAGAGTTACGCCGCTCCAACACAAAGCTGCGTGGGAGAGACGTTTCTGAACAATGTCATCGTTGAAGTGTTTTTTTTTACGGCAGAAATGTGCCGACGAATGCGTATTCCTGACCCAAACATGTACAGTATATATATACGCACCAGTGGTGGAAAACGTACGTCTCAATCGCACTGTGACTGACACGTCCAAATCCTGGTGAAGATGATGGGAGGAAGAAACGCTTGTCATAACTGACTCGTCGTCTTACGCGCCAAGAGAGCGCAGGTACCAGTGGTGGAAAAAGTACAATTAATGTTTTACTTAAGTGAAAGTATCAATACTGCGATGTAGAAATACTCAGAATTCAAAATGTACCTAAATTACGTAAAAGTAAATAAATGTTGGTATCAAAATGTACTTAATCAAAAAAGTAGAAAGTGCTCATCATGCAATGTGTCCACAAGTTTTTTTTTAAATATGTTTCACAAGTTTTCAAAAAATCATGTGGGGTCCCGACGCAAATGTTGAGAACCACTGTCTTATACTGTGCCCTGATATTGATCCACTCACAAACAGGAGCACATTTATACGCACGCACGCACGCACGCACGCACGCACGCACGCACGCACGCACGCACGCACGCACGCACGCACGCACGCACGCACGCACGCACACACACACACACACACACACACACACACACACACACACACACACACACACACACACACACACACACACACACACACACACACACTCCCTCTGTCTTTTTCTGCCTGTAATGCGGCCTTGAGGGCAATGATTATTCATAAGGGACGTCGGCTAGCCTTATCTACTGGTGTGGAATAAAGGCCACACTGACGCCAGCGTGGCTGTCCTAATGTCACCTCTTCATCTGTCCTAATGTCACCTCTTCATCTGTCCTAATGTCACCTCTTCATCTGTCCTAATGTCACCTCTTCATCTTCATCTGTCCTAATGTCACCTCTTCATCTGTCCTAATGTCACCTCTTCATCTTCATCTGTCCTAATGTCACCTCTTCATCTTCATCTGTCCTAATGTCACCTCTTCATCTGTCCTAATGTCACCTCTTCATCTGTCCTAATGTCACCTCTTCATCTGTCCTAATGTCACCTCTTCATCTTCATCTGTCCTAATGTCACCTCTTCATCTTCATCTGTCCTAATGTCACCTCTTCATCTTCATCTGTCCTAATGTCACCTCTTCATCTTCATCTGTCCTAATGTCACCTCTTCATCTTCATCTGTCCTAATGTCACCTCTTCATCTTCATCTGTCCTAATGTCACCTCTTCATCTGTCCTAATGTCACCTCTTCATCTGTCCTAATGTCACCTCTTCATCTTCATCTGTCCTAATGTCACCTCTTCATCTTCATCTGTCCTAATGTCACCTCTTCATCTTCATCTGTCCTAATGTCACCTCTTCATCTTCATCTGTCCTAATGTCACCTCTTCATCTGTCCTAATGTCACCTCTTCATCTGTCCTAATGTCACCTCTTCATCTGTCCTAATGTCACCTCTTCATCTTCATCTGTCCTAATGTCACCTCTTCATCTGTCCTAATGTCACCTCTTCATCTGTCCTAATGTCACCTCTTCATCTTCATCTGTCCTAATGTCACCTCTTCATCTGTCCTAATGTCACCTCTTCATATGTCCTAATGTCACCTCTTCATCTTCATCTGTCCTAATGTCACCTCTTCATCTTCATCTGTCCTAATGTCACCTCTTCATCTTCATCTGTCCTAATATCACCTCTTCATCTTCATCTGTCCTAATGTCACCTCTTCATCTGTCCTAATGTCACCTTTTCATCTGTCCTAATGTCACCTCTTCATCTGTCCTAATGTCACCTCTTCATCTGTCCTAATGTCACCTTTTCATCTGTCCTAATGTCACCTCTTCATCTGTCCTAATGTCACCTCTTCATCTTCGGCCCTTATTCGTGGGGATAGAGAAAGCTTTTCCTGAGAGATTAATAACGGCGCTAACGCAGATAAAAGCTGAAAGGCTCCATATTTGTGTTGGGTCGTTCGGGGTGCTTTATTTGTCTCTTACCCAAAGGCCATTTAAGGGTCTCTGTCCATCCAGGCATGACTCAGGTTTAGGCTGCTGGACCGATCCTCCACCGGCTCCA
This sequence comes from Gymnoscopelus microlampas, assembly GCF_963454915.1. Classification (NCBI taxonomy): domain Eukaryota; kingdom Metazoa; phylum Chordata; class Actinopteri; order Myctophiformes; family Myctophidae; genus Gymnoscopelus; species Gymnoscopelus microlampas. Next base: position 51,232,912 of record NC_139950.1, read on the forward strand.
CTGCAGCTCAGAGGACCAGTATTAGTCACCTGACTGGTTTACATACCAAGACCTTTTTGTTCACAAAGGGCACTGCCTTCTCTCTCTCTCTCTCTCTCTCTCTCTCTCTCTCTCTCTCTCTCTCTCTCTCGGTGCTTTTCCTTTAAAGCAGGGCTCTTCAACAGGGGGCCCGGGACCCCTAGGGGGTCCTCAGAGTTACTACAGTGGGTCCGCCAAATCATGTGATATGTTTTTTTTTTTTTTTTTACATTAACCACTTGAACCCTTGTATCCCTTTTCTGAGAACTTTAGCCAAAAATAGCAGATCTACAAGCTCACAACGCCTTGGAGTGCGAGAGATCGGCTTATATATCGGCTATTTTTGGCAAGGAGTTATAGGTGTAGTGGGAAAAAAGAGCAGCACAAGTTTATCTGAAACACAACTTTATACAATATAGAGGGGGTCCCTGCTTCATCTCTCTCTCAGCTAGGGGGTCCTTGGCCTGAAAACGTTGAAGACTCCTGATTTAAAGCCTTAATGATGCAAGATTTTGGGCTTCTGATCCCGATGCATCGCAATGCGACGCGTTGTGAGCTTGTAGCTTAAAAAAAAAAAGAAAAAAAAGCCTATATTGACATGGCCAAAATAGGGCCATGTTTATCACCAGAGACATTTGTTGTATCTGCTCCTTGGAAATGCAGGTTCCACACAGAGACACCAGACTCATATCTACACAGTGATATTAGTCTGGCTATGCCAGGCTAGTTTATTATCATCACTTTACCCAAATACATTATATTATATTATTATTATATTTATATCATCATCACTTTACCCACATGCAGCTCAAGTGGAGGTTTTTTGACTATTAATGTGGAGATATTGTTGTCTCCGCCAGGAGACTATGTTTTCGTTCTCGTCCTTCCGTGTGTCCACCAAGCTAACATTGGTCAAGCTTCACGTGACATGTGACAATATGTTGAAAGGGTGTGCTTTGATAGGCTAGCGAGACGCATGATGAAATAGAGACCTACTATAAATAGGTGTGTCACTTCAAAAGATCATTTATATCTTTTGAAGTGAGGTAAGACAGGATTAATCAGGAACAGTACTGGCGGAGACCTGTGCTCCGAGGAGCACATTTTCTTGTTTTTGTCATTTTTTTTCGCCCCATATTGGACCCCGTCTTGTTACTGTTGTTAGTCATGGCTTCCAGTTCCCACCTGATGTTGTGTGGGAGTTCTGATTGGTCCAGATCGTACTGAATAACTGCTAGCTTGCATACTGTCTTCAGACTAGGACTTAAGTCTAACATGTACAGGTCAGGTCTGTAGTGTCCTCCCAAGAGGATGATACGATCTCCCACAATGCAACAGCACAACCCATACATCCCACACGGTCTTTTCCCTTTGGGCTCAACCCTCTTCCAGGAGAAGGTCTTTGGACTGAATTTCCACAGATCATTGAGGTCAGTATTATAACTATTTCTTCCACCATATATGTACATCTCTCCATTGTAGGTAAAGGCTGAATGACCCCAGCGTCTTTCTGGAAGAATCTGTGCAGAAGGTGTGTTCAGCCAGCAGTTGGTCTCTGTGTCAAACACTCTGATGTTGTTGTTGCTTAAGAAGTCTCCGCCCCCAAATACAAACATCTTTGTCCCGATGATGGTGGCAGAGTGACAGTCTGAAACAGGAGGTGGAGTGCCTCTGGTGTTAATTAAAGACCAGACCATTGTGGTGGTGTCCAACTTGTACATGTCATTATGGCATCCAGTCCCATTGTATCCTCCATGAATATACATGACCTTCCCCAAGACACAGGCTGAGTGGTTCCTCCTCTCCTCTGGAACAGTTCCAGAAACCTTGGGCTTGAACCATCTGTGGGCGTCGACATCAAATGCATAAAGCACGTTGCAGGATTCCCTTGTGTAATATTTATAACCCCCCCAGATGTAGATCATATCTTCTATCAGCACAGCTGTGTGGCTGCAGCGATTGGATGGAACCTCAAGGTGAAATTCTCCTCTTCCAGTTGTCACTGGGGTCAACTTCCTCCAGCATAAAGACACTGTGTTGAAGACGTGAACATCAATCAGATACTTGTTGTCGTTCCTGACCCCTCCAAATGAGTAGACTTTGTCTCCCACGGCAACAGCAGCAGCTTGACCGCCTAACACTGGTCCTCTGTTCAGATGCAGCGTCCAGTAGAACATTTCTCACAACAGCTCCTCCAGGGATCAAATTAGATTCTTCAAGCCTCGTTGTGTAACAGAATGGAGTCCTAATGTGTGCTCTACCACTTATATTGGTTCAGTGGCACAAGTGTCATGCAACCAATTGACCAATCCGCTGATGGGTTGGGCTGGCCAATCAAGGAAGTCGATGCCTGTTGATGTCCCTAATATGGTAAATTGATCATCATAGCAACCCCAGACAGACAGGCTCTACACAGCAGATAGACAGGCTCCACACAGCAGAGACACAGGCTCTACACAGCAGAGAGACAGGCTCTACACAGCAGAGAGACAGGCTCTACACAGCAGAGAGACAGGCTCTACACAGCAGAGACACAGGCTCTACACAGCAGAGACACAGGCTCTACACAGCAGACAGACAGGCTCTACACAGCAGAGACACAGGCTCTACACAGCAGACAGACAGGCTCTACACAGCAGACAGACAGGCTCTACACAGCAGAGAGACAGGCTCTACACAGCAGACAGACAGACAGGGGGTCCTCAGAGTTACTACAGGGGGTCCGCCAAATCTTTGTGTGATATGATTTTGTCTTTTTACATTAACCACTTGAACCCTAGTATCCTTTTCTGAGGAGAACTTTAGCCAAAAATAGCAGATCTACAAGGTCAAAACGCCTCGCAGCGCGAGAGATCGGCTTGTAGATCGGCTACTTTTGGCAAAGAGTTATAGAGTGTAGTGGGAAAAAAGAGCAGCACAAGTTTATCTGAAACACAATTTTATACAATATAGAGGGGGTCCCTGCTTCATCTCTCTCTCAGCTAGGGGGTCCTTGGCTTGAAAAGGTTGAAGAGTTGAAGAGCGTTGTGAGCTTGTAGCTTAACACATCGATTGCCAAGATCGCATTGATGCGTTCTTTCATTTTTTTGGGAAAATTCCACAAGGGGCGACCTAACACAGCTTTGGAATGATCGATCGTCACTAAGAGAAGTAGAATGTGGATGTGACGTCCTTCCAAAAAAACAGGAAGCCATCCACTTCCTGTTTGGGATTTTCAGAAAAACAGCTGTAACTCAGTTTCTTTTTTTTGCATTGAAAACCACTAGTTTTCAGCGTGCCGAAGCCCCAAAATAGCGGATCGCGGTTGGAACGTTGTCGTTCCTATGTACTGTATACACAGATTCCTCCGCTAACCTACGGGGACTATTTTGTTTGTGTTTTTGGGACACAATGTCGGTTCCACAGCGTTTCAAATATCATCGGATTGAGGTAATTATACGCTGGCAAGGGGATAGAAAACTATGCCTATATTGACATGGCCAAAATAGGGCCAGGTTTATCACCAGAGACATTTGTTTTATCTGCTCCTTGGAAATGCAGGTTCCACACAGAGATTCCAGACTCATATCTACACAGTGATATTAGTCTAGCCATGCCAGGCTAGTGACTTTATACATTGTCATCACTTTACCCAAATACATTATATATTAAATACATTATATTATCATCACTTTACCCACATACAGCTCAAGTGGAGTCAGGAGGTTTTTGACTATTAACACATCGGGTGCCAGCGTTTTTTCATAACAACTTACGTTGGGTGCCAGTATTCTCCCCATTGACTGCGCTTTACTGTTTAAATCTGTAGACTCCGCGACGACCAAATCCACACGAAAAAAGCATCCATTCATGTTGAGCAATGACCCTGGCTACAGCCTGGAACCATAACATTTCACTTGCGAGTTACAATGGGGGGGGATCGCGCATCGCGCATGACCGGTTTTCCCCACAGGAAACAGATTCGGAGATATAGGCGTTTCAAAGTAGGAAATAGACAGGAAGCGGATGTGAACATTTTTTTTGTTTCCGGTGAGCGATCTGGCACTTCCTTCGCAGGATTACAATGGGTGCTCCCAGAGCTACTCTAGCCCCGCCCGCGCGGAGAAAAACAAAAAGACTGAAATCACGGTTCAGACCGTGAACGGCACCGGAGCGCTACTATGTAAACACACGGTTCAGACCGTAATTGGCACCCGATGTGTTAATGTGGAGATATTTTTTTTGTCATTTTTTGTCACAAATTGTTTTTAAAAACATAAACAATGTCTGGTTTATTTTTTTGAATTCTCACATGGAATTTGGATGAGGCTGGAGCCTTGCCTTTTTTTGCCAGACCCAGGGGGTCGGCCTACATGAGGCTTTGTCTGTCCCTCTTTTGTCCCTCTTTTCCTCTGCACACACGTCATGCAAAGTCCGGCCATTCAGATTTCAACCACTAGGGGTCTGGCAGTACCAGGTGTCCTGGTTCCCTTGTTCATTTTATATTTGATATATTTAACTTCAATGTTATAATGGAAGTCTAAGGCAGTCAGATCAGGCTAGAAACCTTGCCCAAATATGGAGTCATTATGTCATAGTTGACTGACGTCACAGATTGGTCACATTAAGTCTGACATCCACATGAGGCCACGCCCCTTATTGGACCCCGTCTTATTCATATTATTTATGTGTTGCTGTTGTTAGTCATGGCTTCCAGTTCCCACCTGATGTCTTGTGGGAGTTCTGATTGGTCCAGATCGTACTGAATGACTGCTAGCTTGCATACTGTCTTCAGACTAGGACTTAAGTCTAACATGTACAGGTCATCAGGTCTGTTTTCTCCTCCAAAGAGGATGATACGATCTCCCACAATGCAACAGCACATCAGATACATCCCACACGGTCTTTTCCCTTTGGGCTCAACCTTCTTCCAGGAGAAGGTCTCTGGACTGAATCTCCACAGATCATTGAGGGTAGTATGATTACTATATCCTCCACCATATATGTACAGCTCTCCATTGTAGGTAAAGGCTGAATGACCCCAGCGTTTTTGTGGAAGAATCTGTGCAGAAGGTGTGTTCAGCCAGCAGTTGGTCTCTGTGTCAAACACTCTGATGATGTTGTTGCTTAAGAAGTCTCCGCCCCCAAATACAAACATCTTTGTCCCGATGATGGTGGCAGAGTGACATGTAGAAGAAGGAGGTGGAGTGCCTCTGGTGTTAATTAAAGACCAGACCATTGTGGTGGTGTCTAACTTGTACGTGTCATTAGAGTATCTAGTCCCATTGTATCCTCCATGGATAAACATGACCTTCCCCAAGACACAGGCTGTGTGGTTCCTCCTCTCCTCTGGAACAGTTCCAGAAACCTTTGGCTTGAACCATCTGTGGGCGTCGACATCAAATGCATAAAGCTCGTTGCAGGATTTCCTTGTGTCATATTTATAACCCCCCCAGATGTAGATCATATCTTTTATCAGCACAGCTGTGTGGCTGCTGCGATTGGATGGAACCTCAAGGTGAAATTCTCCTCTTCCAGTTGTCACTGGGGTCAACTTCCTCCAGCGTAAAGCCACTGTGTTGAAGATGTGAACATCAATCTGATCCTTGTTACAGTACCCTCCAAATGAGTAGACTTTGTCTCCCACGGCAAAAGCAGCCTGACCGCCTAACACTGGTCCTCTGTTCAGATGCAGCGTCCAGTAGAACATTTCTCACAACAGCTCCTCCAGGGATCAAAATAGATTATTCAAGTCTCGTTGTGTAACAGAATGGAGTCCTAAAGTGTGCTCTACCACTTATATTGGTTCAGTGGCACAAGTGTCATGCAATGTTTGACCAATCCGCTGATGGGTTGGGCTGGCCAATCAAGGAAGCCGACGACTGTTGATGTCCCTAATATGGTAAATTAATCATCATAGCAACCCCAGACAGACAGGCTCTACACCGCAGACAGACAGGCTCTACACCGCAGACAGACAGGCTCTACACAGCAGACAGACAGGCTCTACACAGCAGACAGACAGGCTCTACACAGCAGACAGACAGGCTCTACACCACAGACAGACAGGCTCTACACAGCAGACAGACAGGCTCTACACAGCAGACAGACAGGCTCTACACAGCAGAGAGACAGGCTCTACATCGCAGACAGACAGGCTCTACACAGCAGAGAGACAGGCTCTACACAGCAGAGAGACAGGCTCTGCACCGCAGACAGACAGGCTCTACACAGCAGAGAGACAGGCTCTACACAGCAGACAGACAGGCTCTACACAGCAGACAGACAAACAGGGGGTCCTCAGAGTTACTACAGGGGTCCGCCAAATCTTTGTGTGATATGATTTAGTTTTTTTACATTAACCACTTGAACCCTAGTATCCCTTTTCTGAGGAGAACTTTAGCCAAAAATAGCAGATCTACAAACTCTGAACGCCTTGCAGTGCGAGAGATCGGCTTGTAGATCGGCTATTTTTGGCAAAGAGTTATAGAGTGTAGTGGGAAAAAGAGAGCAGCACAAGTTTATCTGAAACACAATTTTATACAATATAGAGGGGGTTCCTGCTTCATCTCTCTCTCAGCTAGGGGGTCCTTGGCCTGAAAACGTTGAAGAGTTGAAGAGCGATGTGAGCTTGTAGCTTAACACATTGATTGCCAAGATCGCATTGATGCGTTCTTTAATTTTTTGGGGAAAATTCCACAAGGGGCGCCCTAACACAGCTTTGGAATGATCGATCGTCACTAAGAGAAGTAGAATGTGGATGTGACGTCATTCCAAAAAAAGAGGAAGCCATCCGCTTCCTGTTTGGGATTTTCAGAAAAACAGCTTTAACTCAGTTTCTTTTTTTTTTGCATTGAAGACCACTAGTTTTCAGCGGGCCAAAGCCCAGAAAATGGCAAATCACGGTTGGAACGTTGTCGTTCCTATGGATACACAGATTCCTCCACTAACCCACGGGGACTATTTTGTTTGTGTTTTTGGGACACAATGTCGGTTCCATGGCGTTTCAAATATCATCGGCTTGAGGTAATTATACGCTGGCAAGGGGATAGAAAACTATGCCTATATTGACATGGCCAAAATAGGGCCAGGTTTATCACCAGAGACATTTGCTTTATCTGCTCCTTGGAAATGCAGGTTCCACACAGAGATTCCAGACTCATATCTACACAGTGATATTAGTCTGGCCATGCCAGGCTAGTGACTTTATACATTGTCATCACTTTACCCAAATACATTATATATTAAATACATTATATTATCATCACTTTACCCACATACAGCTCAAGTGGAGTCAGGAGGTTTTTGACTATTAATGTGGAGATATTTTTTTTGTCATATTTTTGTGACAAATTGTTTTTAAAAACATAAACAATGTCTGGTTTATTTTTTTGAATTCTCACATGGAATTTGGATGAGGCTGGAGCCTTGCCTTTTTTCCTTTTATATTTGATATATTTAACTTCAAAGTTATAATGGAAGTCAATGGCAGTCAGATCGGGCTAGAAACCTTGCCCAAATATGGAGTCATTATGTCATAGTTGACTGACGTTACAGATTGGTCACATGAAGTCTGACATCCACATGAGGCCACGCCCTTATTGGACCCCGTCTTATTTTCTCCGCCAGGAGACATTGTTTTCACTTTCCACATGTCAAGCTAACATTGGTCAAGCCTCACGTGACACGTGACAATACGGTGAAATAGTGTGATCTGATTGGCTAGTGACGTATAGCGGCCTATAAATACATGTGTCACTTTGAAAGAGTCTTAGCCTCTTTCAAAGTGAGGTAAGACAGGAATAATCACGAAATGGCTGAGAAATGGCGGATACTGTAACAATTGGATAGGACACTTACACAGACAGGACAGATAGGACACTTACATAGGACACTTACATAGACAGGACGGATAGGACACTTATACAGACAGGACGGATAGGACACTTATACAGACAGGACGGATAAGACACTTATACAGACAGGACGGATAGGACACTTGTGTCATGTTACTATGACACAGTAACATGTTCTATTTTTTGTAAGAATTAGAACATAAGAAGTAGAACATTCCCAACATTCCCAACACAAGTCTGCTGGCGGAGACTTGTGTTCCGAGGAGCACTTTTTCTAGTTTATATTATTTATGTGTTGCTGTTGTTAGTCATGGCTTCCAGTTCCCACCTGATGTCGTGTGGGAGTTCTGATTGGTCCAGAACGTACTGAATAACTGCTAGTTTGCATACTGTCTTCAGACTAGGACTTAAGTCTAACATGTACAGGTCATCAGGTCTGTTGTATCCTCCAGAGAGGATGATACGATCTCCCACAATGCAACAGCACATCCCATACATCCCACACGGTCTTTTCCCTTTGGGCTCAACCTTCTTCCAGGAGAAGGTCTTTGGACTGAATTTCCACAGATCATTGAGGGCAAATATGTACAGCTCTCCATTGTAGGTAAAGGCTGAATGACCAAAGCGTCCTCCTGGAAGAAGCTGTGCAGAAGGTGTGTTCAGCCAGCAGTTGGTCTCTGTGTCAAACACTCTGATGTTGTTGTTGTTGCTAAAGAAGTCTCCGCCCCCAAATACAAACATCTTTGTCCCGATGATGGTGGCAGAGTGATGTGATGAAGCAGGATGTGGAGTGCCTCTGGTGTTAATTAAAGACCAGACCATTGTGGTGGTGTCCAACTTGTACATGTCATTATGGCATCCAGTCCAATTGTATCCTCCATGAATATACATGACCTTCCCCAAGACACAGGCTGAGTGGTTCACCTTCTCCTCTGGAACAGTTCCAGAAACCTTGGGCTTGAACCATCTGTGGGCGTCGACATCAAATGCATAAAGCACGTTGCAGTTTTTCCTTGTGTAATATTTATAACCCCCCCAGATGTAGATCATATCTTCTATCAGCACAGCTGTGTGGCTGCTGCGATTAGATGGAACCTCAAGGTGAAATTTTCCTCTTCCAGTTGTCACTGGGGTCAACTTCCTCCAGCGTAAAGACACTGTGTTGAAGATGTGAACATCAATCTGATCCTTGTTACAGTACCCTCCAAATGAGTAGACTTTGTCTCCCATGGCAACAGCAGCCTGACCGCCTAACCTTGGTCCTCTGTTCAGATGCAGCGTCCAGTAGAACATTTCTCACAACAGCTCCTCCAGGGATCAAATTAGATTCTTCAAGTCTCGTTGTGTAACAGAATGGAGTCCTAATGTGTGCTCTACCACTTATATTGGTTCAGTGGCACAAGAGTCATGCAAAGTTTGACCAATCCACTGATGGGTTGGGCTGGCCAATCAAGGAAGTCGACGCCTGTTGATGTCCCTAATATGGTAAATTGATCATCATAGCAACCCCAGCCAGACAGGCTCTACACAGCAGACAGACAGGCTCTACACCGCAGACAGACAGGCTCTACACAGCAGACAGACAGGCTCTACACAGCAGACAGACAGGCTCTACACAGCAGACAGACAGGCTCTACACAGCAGACAGACAGGCTCTACACAGCAGACAGACAGTGGTCCTCATTCATGAAGGGAGTGTATAAACCAGCGTAGATCTGAGCCCAGGAATCATCGTATGATGGGGCTCACGTTTGATTGATCAAACAATTGTATCCTATCAATCATAGCGATCGTGAACTGAACAATCTTGTGGGACAGGTGCACAAACTCACATAACATCCAGGGCTCTTGGGTCATATACTGTACTAGATTGGAGCAATCTATTATTATACAGAATGTCCCATTTCAAGTTTTCAAATGTATAAAAATCTTTTGAAAATAGCAGATCTACAAGCTCACAATGCGTCGCATGGCGACGCATTGTGAGCTTGTAGATCGGCTATTTTCAGATGGCCGAAATGTATATAGGGCTGAAGTGATTTATGTATGTTTTGTAATAATAATCCAAATCTACAAAGTAACCAGTAACTAAAGTTTTCAAATAATTGTAGTGGAGTAAAAGTACAACATTTGCCTCTGAGATGTAGTGGAGTAGAAGTAAAAGTACTGAGAATTGGAAATACTCCAGTAAAGTCAAAATTCCTCAAAAGTGCACTTAATTATAGTACTTGAGTAAATGTACTTTACACCACTGCAGGTACTTTTGCTTAATGGGAAACAAATAAAAAATCAAGTCAAGTTGCCCCGAGTTCCATGTTAATTGTCCCTCTCCTCCTCTCTCTCTTTCTGTCTCTTTGGGCCATTAGTTGGTGATTGTATTAATAGCAGATCTACAGCTTTGGGCCACAGTAGGCCTTCATTAGAGGGTGAACCAAGCCTATTATCCACGCAGGGTGAAGTTAGGTTTCCCCAGCTTAACCCAGCTCATCTCCTCATCGTCTGTGTGTGTGTGTGTGTGTGTGTGTGTGTGTGTGTGTGTGTGTGTGTGTGTGTGTGTGTGTGTGTGTGTGTGTGTGTGTGTGTGTGTGTGTGTGTGTGTGTGTGTGTGTGTGTGTGTGTGTGTGTGTGTGTGTGTGTGTGCGTGCGTGCGTGCGTGCGTGCGTGCGTGCGCGCGTGCGTGCGTGTAGTGGTGGAAAAAGTACTCACATTTTGTACATAAGTAAAAGTACCAATACCACATTGTAGAAATACTCTGTTACAAATAAAAGTCTGGTATTCAAAATTGACTTGAGTAAAAGTACAATATTTGCCTCTTCGATGTAGTGGAGTAGAAGTAAAAGTATAGACAATTGGAAATACTCCAGTTAAGTACAGTACTTCAGTTCATGTTCTTAGTAAGTGTGTGTGTGTGTGTGTGTGTGTGTGTGTGTGTGTGTGTGTGTGTGTGTGTGTGTGTGTGTGTGTGTGTGTGTGTGTGTGTGTGTGTGTGTGTGTGTGTGTGTGTGTGTGTGTGTGTGTGTGTGTGTGTGGAAGGGCCTGCACGCTCTCAGGCTAAGTTAAGTTAATGTTGGGAGAGATAGCGTTGTGTAGTTTGGGTGGATGTTGTGCTGCTGTAACATATGGCTGATGTTATGCTGCATGGTAATAAAGCTGTTGGCTTCTGTCTGTCCCATTAGCAACTAACTGCAGTGTTTCTTTCCTAATGTTAGCGCACTTTATCCCAATGTTCTCGTGCGCTTGTGTGTGACGTGTCTGAAGTCTTTCTGTTGAAAAAAAAAGAAACACACTTTGACTTCTTCCCTGCCACATCTTTTCTGCCACAATGATGACATTTGGCAAACTGAATATCATTTTGATTTCTAAAATCAATACATACTGTAGCGTGACACCGAGTGCCGCGATATGAGCTTGTAGATCTGCTATTTTCATAAAATCGTGAAAACTTGAATCTTTGAATATACTTTAAAGCTAACATTTGTAACTCAAATCTTTGCTTCTGGGAGCCAAATCTTTTGAACTCCAACAACACCTAGAAAGTGGTGCAGTCGGTATTATGTAGGTCCCATATTATCCTCCTTTTCAATATAAAAAAATGATATATAGGTGTCTGAGGTCCCAAAATATGCATGTCTTTGATGTTGTTTGCTGAAAATACCACTTAGATGATACATTCTAACATGCCTCTATACTTTTATGGACAGGCTTTTTTCTGAGTCTGTAGCTTTAGGGGCCGAGCAAACAAACTCTCGGCGCCCAGCGTTTTATCTCAGCTCGCTTAAAGCAGACGTTCAAATTTTGGAGAGATGCACCGGTTTTTATTTTATCTGACAACTTACATAATTCACGACCCAACGTTGAATCGTTACCACGACCATGAAAAGTCAGCAACAGCTGATAGGTTAGAGAACATTGTGGGCATCAATAAACGCTGCATGCCAGCACTGTCTGGACATGATATCCTCCTCCGCTCATAAAACGCTAGTTCTGCGGACACAGACCCTTAAATGCCAATGAGCTCTCCTCACTCTCTGGAAACCGTGAGAGACCTGTATGTAACTACAGCCTGAGACCTGTATGTAACTACAGCCTGAGACCTGTATGTAACTACAGCCTGAGACCTGTATGTAACTACAGCCTGAGACCTGTATGTAACTACAGCCTGAGACCTGTATGTAACTACAGCCCTGAGACCTGTATGTAACTACAGCCTGAGACCTGTATGTAACTACAGCCCTGAGACCTGTATGTAACTACAGCCTGAGACCTGTATGTAACTACAGCCCTGAGACCTGTATGTAACTACAGCCCTGAGACCTGTATGTAACTACAGCCCTGAGACCTGTATGTAACTACAGCCCTGAGACCTGTATGTAACTACAGCCTGAGACCTGTATGTATCTACAGCCTGAGACCTGTATGTAACTACAGCCTGAGACCTGTATGTAACTACAGCCTGAGACCTGTATGTAACTACAGCCTGAGACCTGTATGTAACTACAGCCTGAGACCTGTATGTAACTACAGCCTGAGACCTGTATGTAACTACAGCCTGAGACCTGTATGTAACTACAGCCTGAGACCTGTATGTAACTACAGCCTGAGACCTGTATGTAACTACAGCCTGAGACCTGTATGTAACTACAGCCTGAGACCTGTATGTAACTACAGCCCTGAGACCTGTATGTAACTACAGCCTGAGACCTGTATGTAACTACAGCACAAAGCAGGATGTGGGGTGAGCTGAGGTCACTCCTTACTGCACACTTCAAACCTCTTTAACCCTCTAGTCTTCTAGATCAGTGGTTTTCAACCGTTTTCATATCAAGGTCCATTATTAATTCTGCACAGAACCAGCATTTGATGAGATTTAGACTCTCAGACCCAAGACTTAGAATATTTTGTTGTCGTTGGATACGATTGTGTCCACAATTCCATCGATACTGTGTTGATGTTGGTACCAATAGGAGAGATAACAGGTGAACGTTGATCAAAAAAAATAATTATTTCATTAAGTAATGCAGATGTTTAACAATAATTTAACTCTTGAGAGTGTAAAATGCAACCAAATGGACCCTTACGATCTGTAAGGGTCCACATTTGGTTACCAACTCTCCATTTAGTTGGGAACCACCTGGAACCTCCCTCAAGGACCACTGGTGGTCCTCGGACCACTATTTGAGAACCACTGCTCTAGACTTGGACCGCTTTCTTTCCCCCTGGCCTACACCAAATCTCTTTGGCAAACAAATAGCAGATCTACAAGCTCACTAAGTTTTTGAGCTTGTAGATTTGCTATTTTTGGCTAAGCCCCCCCCCCCCCCCCCCAGGATATTATGGATGCTGGGGCTCAAGTGGTTAACCTTCTCTGGTGGAGCTCGATGTGAGGCTCTGTAGGATAGAAAGAGAAACCTTTATCTTTATATGAGATAATACAGATAGGTGTCAGAGGGAGGGAGTTATCTCTGTCAGCTTCTTGAGCCAGGAGAGGTTTGGCTCCAAGCAATATCTTTTCTATCCATATCAGTCCTACAGCAGACTGATTGAAGCACTAAATCCCTGCACTTGTTGTGCTTACTATATGAAAGTAAGCCTAGTTACTGCTTATTTATTCATTTATTTATTGTAATGGTGTGGCTCTGAAGGAGGCCAGCCATCTATAAGTGTGTGAGTGTGTCTGTCTGTCTGTCTGTCTGTCTGTCTGTCTCTCTATCCGGAACAATCAGGCTGAAAACATGCCTAAATTTGGAGTCTTAGATCTGTCTGTCTGTCTGTCTGTCTGTCTGTCTGTCTGTCTGTCTGTCTGTCTCTGTCTCTGTCTGTCTGTCTGTCTGTCTCTCTCTGTCTCTGTCTCTGTCTCTGTCTCTGTCTCTGTCTCTGTCTCTGTCTCTGTCTGTCTCTGTCTGTCTCTGTCTGTCTCTGTCTCTATCCGGAGCAATCAGGCTGAAAATGCGCCTACATTTGGAGAGTCATAGATGGGTTACAGACGGCAGACATCACATGGGAGCCACGCCGTTCCAAGTGATCCCAAGTTCCACATGATTGGATTTTTTATTTGCTCACAAATCTGATTTGCACCGCTTGGTCAGACGCTGCCAACACTTCCACTTCTATATGAACTCACTCACAGCTATAGGGCTGTCTGTCACCAATCATCATGAAAGTTGTGATTACAGATTGAATTGTGTTTTTCCATTGAACATTGGAACATAAAAAAATGCATTTCTGTTTGGCTTTTAGGCTTTGTAAACAAAATTTTCACTGGGCAGATTATGACAAATAACTTAAATATGCAAAGAAATTACTGACAATGACCGATGCAATAATCAAAATAATGAACGATGGGCCATATTTAATCATTTTATACTCAAAATGTGTTTATTTTTAAATAGTGTAAATGTTGGAAAATGAATGAACGTTTTACAACATGGAAACGATTATGACGATTATGCAAAATATTGCAATGATATCAAATATTTTTAATTAGGCGATTATGCAATAATTGTGACAGGCTTACTCATAGCTACTGTACAGTTTGTTAGATCCTGGGTTGATAACCACCGTCAGCCAGATAATGAACAGATATCTTTCTTTGGGTTCATGTTGAACTTTCTTTGTAGAGCTGGCCACTCACACCCCACGTTGCCTCTGCACGGTTCTCATCCCATAATTGCTTTTATTTATTATAACTGACTGTCACTCATGTGAATTGTCACGTTTTGTGTGACAAAAGTTATATCCTCAATCTGCCGTATAACCTGGATGATTTGTAATCTGTGGTCATTTGCATTTCAAGTAAGATGTAAAACAGTGGTTTTGACAGCAAATTTTGATTTAGTTTTAGTCATAGTCTTTTGAATAAAATTCCATTTAGTTTGATTCATATTTTACTCATCTGAAATGTTTTAGTTTTTGTCTAGTTTTAGTCGACTAAATATCATAAGTCGACTAAATCTACAGTTGATTTAGTCGACTAAAATGTATTTTGGCGGTGCCTTGATGGCGTCGTAATGGCGGATTTTACACTTGGTTGCATGCTGAAAATAGCAGATCTACAAGCTCACAACGCGTAGCAACATTTTAGTCTAGTTTTTATTTGTTAAATTGTCAATATGTTTAGTCTTAGTTTTAGTCATCATAGCTCAGTTTTTATTTATTATTTTCGTCAGTGAAAAAAAGGAAGTCGACGAACATGTTTCGTCATAGTTTTATCAACAAAATCAACACTGCTGTAAAACTACACACAATCCGCCCCTGGAGAGAGGGTGAAGATACAGAGAAAGTATATTTTAATGACTCCCCACTTCAAGTATCTCTGTGACCAGAGACCACAAGGAACTCACTGGGTTGTGTTCTATCACAGTTTGTGGGTTAAATAAGCACACCAGGGACCCAAATGTGTGTGTGTGTGTGTGTGTGTGTGTGTGTGTGTGTGTGTGTGTGTGTGTGTGTGTGTGTGTGTGTGTGTGTGTGTGTGTGTGTGTGTGTGTGTGTGTGTGTGTGTGTGTGTGTGTGTGTGTGTGTGTGTGTGTGTGTGTGTGTGTGTATGTGTGTGTGTGTGCACAAGCACTGGCAAATCCTTTATTTATATGTTTTATTTTTTCATAATATGGGACCTTTGCTGGTCCCATAAGAATTGCTGTAGCGCCACACAGAGAAGTCACTCATTATAAGGACTTTGGCTGCTGGCTAGAATTTGTCATTACGATGAGCAATGCTCAGTCTCTCTGCTGATTTCCATCGCACTTGAACACACACACACACACACACACACACACACACACACACACACACACACACACACACACACACACACACACACACACACGCTCTCTCTCTGTGTGTTTGTGCGCGTGGGCGCACAAACGTGGCTGTGTTGTTGGCAGTGGTGTAAAGTGACTAAGTACATGTACTCAAGTACTCTACTTAAGTACAATTTTGAGGTATTTTTACTTTACAGGATTATTTCCAATTTTCAGTACTTTTACTTCTACTCCACTACATCTCAGAGGCAAATATTGTACTTTCACTCCACTACAATTATTTGTGAACTTTAGTAACCAGTTACTTTGCAGATATACATTTTCACATTATAAAACATACATTAACCACTTTAGCCCTATTTTATACCTAGGCTATTTGAAAATAGCAGATCTACAAGCTCACAACGCGTCGCAGCGCGACGCGTTGTGAGCTCGTAGATCTGCTATTTTCAAACATTTTAGTACTTTTACTTTTGGTACTTCAAGTACATTTTGATACCAATGCTTTTGTACTTTTACTCAAGTCAATTTTGAATTGCAGACTTTTACTTGTAACAGAGTACTTCTACATTGCAGTATTGATACTTTTACTTAAGTAAAACATTTGAGTACTTTTCTCTAACACTGTGTGTTGGTTATACACACATCCTCATGGGCTCTGAGTGAATGAGGGGGAGAGTTACTGAGTCTAGAAAATACTTCAAAAACAATAAGAAACAAAACAACAACAGTACAGCAGCTCCATTCTGACCAGTGTTCCGTTCCCACTGCTATACCCTGTGTACTGACACTGTTCCAGTAAACAGAACCCCTGGTTGTAGTACTGTACACACAGTGCTGTGAACTGAACCCCCACAGGGCACTCCTGAACGCAGCACAACACAACGCACCGACATGCATTAACCCAGTGGTTCTCAAACTTTTTCATGTCAAGGAGACGCTTATTACCCCACGGACCCCCATTTGAAAAGATAAGCCAGGGACCCCAATAAGAGAAGGTTTTTATGGCTCTCTAGCAGTGATTCTCAACCATTTTAATTTCAAGGACCCCCAGTTTAACATGCATTAGGCTACGGACCCCCATTTAATGGCATTTATACCTCTGGGACCCCAATTCATATTGTAAAATCCATGTTAATTTAACTCAGAGTGTACAAATGGAACCAAATGGACCCTAACGGGTCCATTTGGTTCCATTTGTACACTCTCAGAGTTACAGAACCATAACAGTCCATTTGGTTCCTATCCATCATTTAGCTGGGGACCCCCTGGAACCCCCTCAAGTACCCCTAGGGGTCCCTGGACCCCACTTTGAGATCCAATGCATTAACCTATGAAGACCGGGAGGAAAGCATTTTAAGATTTATCTGGCTACTAAAAAAATGTAACGATATATGAGCTTGTAGATCAGCTATTTTTGGAAAACTCTCAATTATGTTTGCATATCTTTGAATATATGTGTTTTGAAGCGAGCATCTTTAACTCCGATCTGTGCTTCTGGGGGGGTCCCTGGAACAACATATTTTGAGATGGGGGTGCGCGGCCAAATACATATAATTTTGGGGGGTCCTTGACATGGAAAAGTTGGAGCAACATGCTGTTAGGATTTAGAAAACATCTTTAGATATGTTTGCTTTTCTCTGCGCCGCAACACATGCCTCTTGGTATCAAATCGTTATACTTTCTTGGCAATGAAATGAAAGCATCAATACTACTCAATATGGAAAACCTCAGGGGTTTCGAAACCCTTTGCACATACACTAGGTTTATCTTCTAAATTATTATTTATCATAATTTCAATGCGTAATGTAGTTTTCCTAAAAAAAAATTACCCCTCAAAAAAAAGGTATTAGGGAAAAGTATCGTACAGGAACCGTTATCGAAATCACCATTATCGTATCGGTATCGATATCAAAAAGAAATTGAACTGTCAGATGATAACATGCATTGAAGGAGGCAGGAGCTCAGTTCTGGGCTCTCCCCAGGCTGGCAGAGGGAGTGTAGCGCCCAGGATTACATAGGCAATTGGCACTGGGTGAAAAAAAATGGGTTAATCGTGGGATAATACTAATTTATACATTTTTTTCAAAGGAAAAAATATAAGAAAATTGAAGGATACCCAGCCATAGGCATTTAAGCTGAAGAGATATCAGTCACAAACTGGAGAGAGAATTTCATAATAATACAGTCAGAAATATTATAATGGGTGGACTAATTAATGTGATAGGATAAATAAGTGGAAAGTAAAAGCATTTTTTTCTCCCTTTGGAAAGTCTTTATTCTCGTCTGTCCTCAACGTTTTCCCTCTTATCACTCAAATGCTGCGCAAAACTCTTAACCCTTTAAGACCGGGAACGCTTCTCTGTCATTTTATATTTATTTGGCTATTCAAAAATAGCAGATCTAGAAGCTCGTAGATCTGCTATTTTTTAATAGCCAAAGAAATAAAAAAATGACACACGGCTGTGTTTCCGATCTTAATGGCTTAATCTCTCTCTCTGTGCCTCTGACTGTGTCTCTCGCCCCCTCTCTTCATTAGTGAACTGATATAGCCACCCATGCAACCAAAACAGCTAATTACCATTATGACAATTTTCCTTTTTGGTAATTAGCAAAAATAAGCTCTTTATTTCCACGGCACACAAAGGAGCGTGCCAATTAGAACATCGTTTGGTAGTAATTTCATTGGAACGCCCCCCCCCCCCCCCCGGTTATCCTGGTGGCTTCAATGTGAAGCCGGGCGTTAAATATAGTGGCAGCAACAACGCGGTGGAGAGTTAACGATGTGTTGTTCCAATTAACACAGGTGATGTTAACCTCTGTCAATCACACACACCTTTAACACTCAGGATGCGGTGTGTGTGTGTGTGTGTGTGTGTGTGTGTGTGTGTGTGTGTGTGTGTGTGTGTGTGTGTGTGTGTGTGTGTGTGTGTGTGTGTGTGTGTGTGTGTGTGTGTGTGTGTGTGTGTGTGTGTGTGTGTGTTACTAAGACCCCTGGGGGTCCCCCACAGTGTGCTAGAGGAATGGAGCACTGCAGTTTATTAAGAAAGAAGTGAGAGTATAGTGTTCATGCAAGCGTGCCTGTGTGTGTGTGTGTGTGTGTGTGTGTGTGTGTGTGTGTGTGTGTGTGTGTGTGTGTGTGTGTGTGTGTGTGTGTGTGTGTGTGTGTGTGTGTGTGTGTGTGTGTGTGTGTGTGTGTGTGTGTGTGTGTGTGTGTGTGTGTGTGTATGTGTTGTCCGACATGCTGACTTGTGATTTAAACCCTCAGTCGTTGGACAATTTATTTCGTTTTTTTTTAATACCACGATTTTGTAACCCATTTTTCACCCAGTGCCAATGCCTAAGCTTGTAATCCTGGGCGGTACTCTTCCTCTGACAGCCTGGGGAGAGCCCCAAACTGAGCTCATGCTTCCTTCAATGAATGAGAAGTGAGCAGACCGCTTCTTATCACCTGACAGGGGGTTTCCCCGGTAGGACGTAGCTTCTTATCACCTGACAGGGGGGAGTGTCCCCGGTAGGACGTAGCTTCTTATCACCTGACAGGGGGGAGTTTCCCCGGTAGGAAGTAGCGCGTGGAAGGAACACGTTATTCCAACCAGTTCCTTTCCCCTCCATCAGGTGCCCCGGCTGACCAGGGGGAGGCAGTATAGAGACCAAGATTACTGCATGTTTTGTGAGGGTACCTACCCTAGGGGACGCGGGGAGAACATGCACACTCCACACAGAAAGGCCCTTTCGCCAAACGTTGCTGGACTTAATGGTGTCTCTGACCACACCTGGGTTTGAATCCCGGTAGAGATTACACAATAATTTAAACCCCTCTATACTGTACTTATAGTTTCACCAGGGTCAGCTCTGTACTTTTTCCCTCTACGTCAAATTTATTTAGCATGGCGTCACTTTGTGAGACGTGGTGAGCTTGTAGATGCTATAGGGTTCAAGTGGTCAAAATGATTGTTGCGTTTAGCTGACAGAACACATTCTGAACCAAAGACATAAAATGAACTCACTGAAAATGTTGCAGTGCCATCCATATGCTGCCTGCCAAAATGATGTGTCCGACACACACACACACACACACACACACACACACACACACACACACACACACACACACACACACACACACACACACACAAACACACACACACACACACACACACACACACACACACACACACACACACACACACACACACACACACACACACACACACACACACACACACACACACACACTGGCATGGACAAAGAAACAGCTTTGAGTAAGTGGGGCATGACCTTGCAGCACCTAGATGATATGAATTGGTATGTACTGTGGTAAAGGTGGAATAGTGGATGTGCTTCCCTCATTAACTGTACTGTCAGCTTGTTACGTCTATGTTTAAGTTTCCATAAAGTGTGCAACATGTTGAGGACAGTGAGGACAGTGAGGACAGTGAGGACAGTGAGGACAGTCCACCCGAACTGAAGGAGAAAATAAACTAGGTAATTATGTGGATCCACATAGAAACGGTATGGCTCAGGGTTCATATGATATGACCCAGCCTGTGCCATCAGTCATCTATGACAGTGGTTCTCAAACCTTTTCAGATGAAGGAGCCCCAAAATTCTATGTAGTTGGCCGTGGACCCCCATCTCAAAATATTTTGTTCCAGGGACCCCCAGAGGCAAAGATTTGAGTTACAAATGTTTGCTTTAAAAATATATTGAAAGATTTGCAAAATTGTTCACGATTTGATTTGATTGATATTTTTTCAAAAATAGCAGATCTACAAGCTCATAGTATGGCACTCGCTATTGCGGAGGTAGTTCTTTGGCCTACTGGCAGTGTGCAAACAAAGACTGACACTGA
This sequence comes from Gymnoscopelus microlampas, assembly GCF_963454915.1. Classification (NCBI taxonomy): domain Eukaryota; kingdom Metazoa; phylum Chordata; class Actinopteri; order Myctophiformes; family Myctophidae; genus Gymnoscopelus; species Gymnoscopelus microlampas. Next base: position 51,253,380 of record NC_139950.1, read on the forward strand.
TCCTACGCACGATTTGCAAGATTAGCTCTGAACGGCTGACTGACGCACACACACACACACACACACACACACACACACACACACACACACACACACACACACACACACACACAAACCTTCTCATAGACAGCCTCTTGCAGATGGAGTCACGCTGTAAAACGTGGAGTCTGTCAGTCTGAGCTAATCTGAATTTGTTTACCTGAGAAACCTCATCCGTGTGTGTGTGTGTGTGTGTGTGTGTGTGTGTGTGTGTGTGTGTGTGTGTGTGTGTGTGTGTGTGTGTGTGTGTGTGTGTGTGTGTGTGTGTGTGTGTGTGTGTGTGTGTGTGTGTGTGTCTAATATCCATCATGTGTAGAGATTATAAGGTCCATATGGTTCCATTTGTACACCGTCATGAGTTCAGTGTGCTAAGGCAGTAAGATATGAAATATGCTTCAGCTATTAGTGCAACGCTGATATTAATCCATTGAGACCGCCAACGCATTCCGTGTCATTTTTTAGATTCCTTTGGCTATTCAAAAATAGCAGATATACAAACTCACCGAGTGCCGCGCTACGAGCATGTAGATCTGCTAATTTTGAAAAAAAAAAATGAAATTTTGTCTGCTAAATCAGTTTTTTTCTAATACGTATGTTGCTATAATATCAGTGGTCATCAAACCTTTTCATGTTAAGGCCCCCCAAAATGATATGTATTTGGCCGTGAACCCCCATCTCAAAATATTTAGTTCCAGGGACCCCCGGAAGCAAAGTCAAGTTTTGAGTTAAAAATGTTTCCTTTAAAAAAATATGATTTGCAAAAATGTTCATGATTTAAAAAAAATATAGCAGATCTACAAGCTCATAGCGTGGCACTCGGTGCCACGCTATGAGCTTGTAGATCTGCTATTGTTTGAATAGCCCACAGAAATGTAAAGAATGCCACAGATGCGTTCCCGGTCTTCGTGGGTTATCATGACGTGACACCCATATTAACATATATATTAAAGATGTCTCACTTGTTCCTCGCTGAGAGATACATGCAACGCGTTGAGACGTAGAGACTTAAGGCCACTGACACTTAATCACCGCGTCCTGAATCATCATCGTCATCGTCTAATGCCCTCGTTTAGACTTGGTTTGCGTTCCGTGTCGCACACGCCCGACAACAGCAGATCTGCTATTTTTTTTGTTGCGCGTCACCGGCACAGAACTGAAGTATAAATCACCCTTAACCAATATTTAGCCATTAAAGGTATAGTTCACCCCAAAATGACTTGTTTTCCTATTGATCAGTCACCCCACATGGAGACTTGAATTCATGCATATGTTTTATTTTTTGTCTCATTCCTAAGACAATAATTTGATGACTGGCAGCGGTTCCGGTAGGAGACACAAAGAGTCTCCTTTGTGTCTCCTACCGGAACCATTGCCTACTAGAGATGCGCGGATGGGTTTTTTTGTCACTGAACTATCCCTTTAATATGATGAATTGCTGGATACTAGAAATACAGTATATCGTGTACACAAAGAAAGGTCACATAGAACACACACACACACACACACACACACACACACACACACACACACACACTGATGTACCGTACGTGTGTGTCCACGCACGCAAGCACAAAGCCAAAGCGCATGTGCATGCAAACAAGTGTGCACGCACACAGAAACACACCCGTACAGACACATAGTAGCAGAAAGGTCAAAGCACACACGCTGTGAGAAAAAGATATCTGAAGAAGACCTGCTGCCTGTTGCTATGGAGCAGGGCCTATTCCTAGAGGCATGAACACACACAAACACACACACACACACACACACACACACACACACACACACACACACACACACACACACACACACACACACACACACACACACACACACACACACACACACACACACACACACACACCATAAATCTTAGTCTTATTAAAGAAGCGGCCAGCAGGCCAGGAGGCAGCAGACACTTTTCAAGAACAACATCACAACCCAAATGATTCCTCCAGGACTGTGTGTGTGTGTGTGTGTGTGTGTGTGTGTGTGTGTGTGTGTGTGTGTGTGTGTGTGTGTGTGTGTGTGTGTGTGTGTGTGTGTGTGTGTGTGTGTGTGTGTGTGTGTGTGTGTGTGTGTGTGTGTGCTCTATTTGTGTGCGGGGCATGCAGAGTTGAAAGACACTTTTCAAGAACAACATCTCTGGCCTGTTTATCCATCTATCTAGGACAGACAGGAGGACAAACTGTGCCAGTCGGTTAATAAGATTCAGCCTCCAATCACAGTTCAACACTCTGTGTGTTTCTGTTTGTGGAGGGAGGGAGAGAGAGAGAGAGAGAGAGAGAGAGAGAGAGAGAGAGAGAGAGAGAGAGAGAGAGAGAGAGAGAGAGAGAGAGACCGCCTTTGAACTGCTTAATTTAATTGTAAAAATGTATTTAAAAATAAATACTGAGCTTCAATGCACCTTATTGAACAGTATATATGTAAAAAGGGGGAAAAGACTGGTAATATGCAATCATGTCAAACCGGCGGTGTACTTGTGTTTGTCTATTTTATCTTACTTTATTTTAATTGTCTTGTTACATAATGTCTGTTCATTGTGATGCCTACTATTGTCTTTGTTATGATTAAGGTAGTCAAGCTGTAGTCAAACCAAAAAAACTGCTGGTTCTACACAAAGTGGATGCTACAACAAACGTGAAACTGTCACAATTATTTGGTCTGCTCTTTTTTTTCCTTCTACACCTATTCCTCTTTGACAAAAATTGCGAGGCGTTGTGAGCTTGTAGATCTGCTATTTTTGGCTAAAGTTCATCTCAGAAAAGGGATGCTAGGGTTCAAGTGGTTAAGGTAAAAAAAAAATCCTATCACACAAAGATTTGGCGGACCCCCTGTAGTAACTCTGAGGACCCCCTAGGGGCCCCGGACCCCCTGTTGAAGACCCCTGTCCTAACCTATAGGTTTGTCATGCTATACATGTACTTATCATCCTTATTACAGTGCATTATCATAGCGTGTCTTCCTAGTGGTGTAATAATGTACTGCGTTCGTCGTAGCAGAGTATAAAGTCAAGGTCATTTGTCATGGAGAGCGGCTATAGCTCTCTCCTTCAGGCGGATTGTGGCTTTATGTTCTACCGGAGGATTCTAAGATCGATTAGCGAGCGTCAGAGACTCCTGCTGTTGACTGATCGATATAAATGCATGTAAAACAGAGCATTAGGCGTGTCGTGTCGTACAGTATACTGTAGCTACATGTGGCTCTATAAAAAAAAGTCTTGAGTAAGTCTATAATTACTGGAAGCCAGGCCTTTTTTCTTTTTTTAACGGCTGTGTGAAGACGGATATGTAAGTTAATCCAGTCGAGCCAGGAACACATCTCTGTCATTTTAGATGTCTTTGGCTATTCAAAAATAGCAGATCTACAAGCTCATAGCGTGGCACTCGAGCTTGTAGATCTGTATTTTTTTTTTTTTAAATCATGAAAATGTGTGCAAATCTTTGAATGTATATGTTTAGTAAAACATTTGTAAAATATGTTGTTCCAGGGACCCTCAGAAGCAAAGATTTGAGTTACAAAATGTTCGCTTTAAAATATATATATATATATATATTCAAAGATTTGCACACATTTTCACGATTTTTCAAAAATAGCAGATATGCAAGGTCGTAGCGCTATGAGCTTGTAGATCTGCTATTTTTTGAATAGCGAAAAAGTATAAAATAATAGTTAATAGCTAAAATGACAGTATATATGCGTTATTCCCGGATTGAATGAGTTAAATGGTTTTGACTAAAGTGGCACTTCGTTATGTGGTGTTGGAATGACTGACAGGGTCTGAGACCCTCATCCACCATGGCCTTTTCTCCTCATAGCCTACATCGTGTGTGTGTGTGTGTGTGTGTGTGTGTGTGTGTGTGTGTGTGTGTGTGTGTGTGTGTGTGTGTGTGTGTGTGTGTGTGTGTGTGTGTGTGTGTGTCACACACACACACACACACACACACACACACACACACACACACACACACACACGCTGCCACTACAGTGACAGCAGGCTGAGTGAAAAAGCCATAAGCTGATATCAGACTGCAGCAGACACTGTGGAGGGAGGGTGAATGGAGAGAGACTCTACTCTCCAAAGTGACAAATGCCTGGTGCCCAGAGAGAGTCCATTCAATGTGACACATGAGAGAGAGTCCATTCAATGTGACACAGAGAGAGAGTCCATTCAATGTGAGAGAGAGAGAGAGAGAGAGAGAGAGAGCCATGGGGGAACTCAATGTCAGGACAGGATCACAACTCATTTCCTATTAGATTTAGCAGCATGTTTAATGCTGTAGGCTATTTGCTTGATTTAGGTCTTAGGTGCCTGGCAGGCAGGCAGGCAGGCAGGCAGGCAGGCAGGCAGGCAGCGATTGAGGATCGATCTCCAGGGTATATGGTTGAAAGTTTCCCAAAAGGAAATGAATCCATATCCAAGCCTGTTTTGTTCAGTTTCTTAGATGTTTTAGTGGTGTGATGATTTTTTTATGCCTTTGCTTATTGTAGCACTTTGTTTCACAGATGTAAAGTGCATTATAAATACAATCCGTTATAATTATTATAAGCCCACACTTTTGGCACAAACCTGTACTACAGTATATTCTAGCCCAGTGGTTCTTAGCCTGTGGATCGGGACCCCCAGCGGGGTCACTCACCACATGATTTTGGGAGAGTCTCCAGATGACAGTGAAGTGACAATTTAAGGACTAATTTAAGACTTTTTAATACCTATAAAAAAAGACCATTACTGCATCAAAAGTCCTCAACTATACTATAAAAACTGGTCAAACATTTGCCAAATTGTCAAATAATATAAGAAAGAGGCATCTTTGAAAATAGCAGATCTACAAGCTTGTTGTGAGCTTGTAGATCTGCTATTTTCACAATAGTTATCTGGGAACCAAGTCAAACAAAATGTAATGCCTCAACTCCTACAAGTCAGGGTGTGGGGGTCCCCAGTTCAAATATGATTATTTTGGGGGGGTCACTGCTCTATCCTACAGCCCATCGATCTGTCAGGGAATTGAGAACTGCTGCAATTAAACGACCGAGTCTGTGAGGAAACTTCTCTCAGTAGGGCTATAACATTATAATCCCACTAACATCTCAAAAAGCGCCACATAAACATCGGATCTCCAACATCATCCCAGAAGAAGTGCCTTTCAGAGAAACTACTGGACAGGGACCATAAACATTAAACATCCAGAAGGAGGAATAACGGTGAACATTCGGCCAACAGAACAGTGTGTCTGGCAGCAACACGATGCTGCAGAGAGAACCTTTTTATGGTAGAAAATAAAGCACAGATCCGCAGCAGAACCAGCTGGGAAGTACTATTTTTGTTTTACTTAAGTAAAAGTATCAATACCGCAATGTAGAAATACAAGTTAAAGTCCGTAAATAAAAATGTACTTGAATAAAAGTACAAAAGTGTTGTATACTTAAAGTACAAAGGTAAAACTACTCATTGTGCAAGTTTTCAAATGTGTGAAATGTATAATGATCTCTTGAAAATAGCAGATCTACAAGCTCACACTGTGTTGCATCACAAGGCATTGTGAGCTTGTAGATCGGCTATACAGCCGAAGTTTAAATAGGGCTTAAAGTGGTTAATATATATTATGTTTTGTATTAATAATCAATAATATCTACAAAGTAACTATAGTAGCTAAAGTTGTGCAATATTTGCCTCTGAGATTGTAGTGGAAATTGGAAATACTCCAGTAGCCTAAAGTTATAAAATATATATCTCAACATTGTACTCAAGTAAGTAAATATTACTTCTGTTTATCCACACTATCCGGTCAGAAGCATCATAAATCAGGCTGACAGCTGTCACTCACCTCAGCAGAGAGGCAGTGATTGCTCCTCTTCTCTCCTCGCGCCTCCACAACCATCCGACCAGCAAGACGAGCCTGACGGCTTCTCCTCAATAAGACTTCTCCTCAATAAGACAGCCAAACGGCTTCTCCTCAATAAGACTTCTCCTCAATAAGACAGCCAAACGGCTTCTCCTCCTTCAATAATAACGGCTTCTCCTCCTTCAATAAGTAACGGCTTCTCCTCCTTCAATAAGTAACGGCTTCTCCTTCAATAAGAGCCAAACGGCTTCTCCTCCGCGACAACCTGTAGTTAAAATCCGTCCAAAAAGATCAAACTTAAAGGAGTCGATGATCCTCAGCGACCCGACGCTCTGATGATGCGTTTATATGATTGTCACCAATTTAGAAAAACGGCCGATGCGATGAGTGAAGTTACACACATTATGAATTCTCCCGTTAGATCTCCTCTGTTAGATCTCCTCTCCGCCACTTGTTTCGTGCAGCCAAAGCCTTCGTTTCTCCTGCTGTTCACACAGTGTTCACACAGGCTGCGATGCGATGCGCGCCGCGCTGTGATGATGATGGTCGCGTGTCCTCTAGCGACTGTTGTGTGAATGTGATGTGAAGCACCTTAACTCTGTGGAGGAGGAGGAGGAGGAGGCAGGAGCACAGCGCTCTGTTGATACCATCACATCACGAGGAACAAAGTGAGATCCGATCCCACAGGAGCAGAGGAGAGGAGGTTCTCAATCTCTCCTCCTCCTCCTCCTCCTCCTCTCCGTCCGTCACCAGAAGCAGAGGAGAGAGAGACTCTCTCTGTCTCCTCCTCGTTATAAAGCTGATATCAGATATTAAACGCTCGATCTCTGGAACACGAGCCTAGCGGAGCGAGTGGGAGTCTTTGGTGTGTGTGTGTGTGTGTGTGTGTGTGTGTGTGTGTGTGTGTGTGTGTGTGTGTGTGTGTGTGTGTGTGCGCGCGCGCGTGCGTGCGCGTGGCAGCATGCGGCTCACCCACATGTAAAGGTATCATCTTACATAAAGTGCTTTTTTTATGATCCAGGGCAGAGAGACACTCCGTAGTGTAGCCCTCAGTGGTGTAAAAAAATTAACTGAGTACATTTACTCAAGTAATTTGTACTTAAGTAAAATGTTTGTAAAATGTATTTTTTACTTTACTGCAGTATTTTCCAATGTTCAGTACTTTTACTGATTTTAATTATTTGAGAACTTTAATTACTTTTTGATTGTAATTACAAAACATACATTAATCACTTCAGCCTATTTCTGCCTTTTTAAAATAGCCGATCTACAAGCTCACAATGCATCACGGTGCAACGCATTGTGATTTTTAGATTTGTATACATTTGAAAACTTGTGAAATGGGACATTCTGCATAATGAGTACTTTCTACTTTTGGTACTTTAAGTACATTTTGATACCATTACTTTGTTTTACTTTGACTCAAGTACATTTTGAATTCTGGACTTTTACTTTTTACAGAGTATTTCTGCATTGCAATATTGATACTTTTACATAAGTAACCCACCACTGAGAGAGGGGGGGGGGGGGGGAGAGAGAGAGAGAGAGAGAGAGAGAGAGAGAGAGAGAGAGAGAGAGAGAGAGAGAGAGAGAGAGAGAGAGAGAGAGAGAGAGAGAGAGAGAGAGAGAGAGAGAGAGAGAGGAAACAGCCGTAGTAGCTACACTGTATCCTGAGTCAGTAACATTTGTCATGGTAGCTACATATGACCACAGTAATGAGGTTAATTAGTTCACTTTTCTCATGCCATCAAAATCATCCACCTGTGACTGTGTAATATTTGGGCTAAAATGTTTTTTCTCTTTTCACTTTTTAAAGGTTCTGCTTGGGGGGTGTTTCAGAATTCACAGCCCCTTTAATACATCCCTCTATCTCAGTAAAACAAGGTGTTGGTAATGAGACCATATTCACCTCCCCAATTAATTAGGAATGGCAAACATTTGAATCAATGTTAAATATAGTACGTCTATGAGTTATGGTTGGTGTAATTTTGCCTAGATTGTCCCAGAAACCTTATGCTCAGTCAGTGCCAGGACATTTCTCACTGCCAACAGCACACACACACACATCCAAACTGGCATGAATTCCAAAAACCGGGGACTACAATCGCCCCCCTCTGTGCTGTCATAATTTGCTAAATTTAGGGCTCCCTAAAAAGTGTGACACCGCCGTGCCCTGTTTTATAATTTCTTTCCACTCCCATTATCCAAAGTCTTCTTCCAATTGTCACATTTTCCTGCCAGTGTGGGGATGTGCATTCATCCTGGGAGAATGGGCGCCTATTACACGCTTTTAACGGCTGTGACAGCAGCCTTCACACTGAGGAGCCAAAGACTTCATAGCTCTGTAGCGCTCTCTCTATCGCTCTAACACACACACACACACACACACACACACACACACACACACACACACACACACACACACACACACACACACACACACACACACACACACACACACACACACACACACACACACACACGCACACATAACACTGACACACGCACACATAACACTGACACACACCACTGACACGATGTACATTGATGACATGAAAAGGCCAATTTATCAAACCACCAGCCAAGGCAGGCTTGAGGACGTGTGGTGCCAGCATCGGTCTGAAGAATATGGGGCAGTTAGCATGTGTGTGTGTGTGTGTGTGTGTGTGTGTGTGTGTGTGTGTGTGTGTGTGTGTGTGTGTGTGTGTGTGTGTGTGTGTGTGTGTGTGTGTCTGTATACTTTGATTCCACAGTACTGTGCTCCATGCCCACATACTGTAGTGTACAGTAACATACTGTAGTGTACAGTAACATACTGTAGTGTACAGTAACAGTAACATACTGTAGTGTACAGTAACATGTTCATTCCCCTTCAGCTCCTCTTCCTCAGTGACACAACAACAACACAGCACAGCGTTGCTAACAAACACGCGGCTAAAAGACATTAATCCACTTGGTGTGACGCCTCGTCATGTGGTTTATTGTGTGGCTAATTGGCAGCTGCTTCACTTTGTGTCGCGTCGCTTATGATGTGGGACTGAAGAGAGAGAGAGAGATGGAGAGATGACTAAGTGTGAAAGAGAGAGAGAGAGAGAGAGAGAGAGAGAGAGAGAGATTTAATGGGGATTGTCGGGTCTGTCATCCTGTGTCCGATCAAACTGCTATAGATCGATGGTCATTTCTATTCACCAGCCTGTTCTAATTAACATTTCTGTTTTGAACTGAAATAAGACAGCTTTGGGAGCAGAAAAGGCCTTTGGAGTCACAGGGTGGGGGGTGTTGTGAGGGGATTTCTGCAGGGACGCAGAGGGCATTTTACACCCGAAGGGGACGCATGCGTGCGCGTTCCCTGGGTGTGCAAAAAATAGTTACTTTTTGGGGGGGTTTCGTTTCCTTAATTCGGTACAAAAAAATTACTCCATGAAGTGTAGATGTCGGAGGTTTTTTCTTTTTCTTTTTTCTTCATCCCAAAAGTGTGGGGGGGGGCATCCCCTCCCCAATGGAACTGAGTATGTTCAAACCCCCCCGCTTTCCCCCCCCTCCTGCGTCCCTGGATTTATGTGGCTTATATCTTGGAATCGAAAAGTTCACCGGGTTCGATCTCCCGGCTCCATGTATGTCACAGTGTCCTCGTGCAAGGCACTGAAACTCTTAACTGCTCCCTATGAGCAGGTTGGCACTCAGCGTTGCCAGGTCTGCTTATTATAATTTCCCCCCAAGATTTTATTTTGAAAATAGCAGATCTACAAGCTCATCACGACGCGTTGTGAGCTCGTAGATCTGCTATTTTCAAATAGCTGTTGTATATGTTTAAAGTGCTCATTGTGGCCCATAGTCGCTTCTTTTTGGGCTTGTTTTCCTAGACCTGATTGCTTGTTTCTCTCACAGAATCTGGCAACACTGTTGGTGCCTTGCATGTTTTCCTCTGTGGTCGGTGTGTGAACGCAGCATCATGCACTCTGTAATGCACTATGGAGAAATCACACACTCTTTGCCATTGCATTATACATTGTCCTACAACCATAACAGGACTAAATGTTCAATAACATTATAATATTTTCGGTGAGTGTCATGGTTGTACGGCAAAGCCTAACTGAATGGTTGCCTCCGCCAGATAAAGGCAGTGAAATGCAGATCATCAGCGTCTGCACAGTAACATCCTGTAAGGGTCTTTCAGTGTACTGTGAGCACATCCTATTCCTTCAAAGGCTCACATAACACAGCCTTGTCAAGGTGGACACGTTCGAGGGTAATTGATCTGAACAAACAGAGTGACTTACTGCAATATCAACATTTGACACGACTTGTTGAGCCACACATAAATAAATGTGCTGTAAGAGACACCGCTGATAGACTATTGGGCCAAAGGTAACGTGTGAAAGATCACATCAAACCCATACATCGGATAGTATTGCTTTTAATCCACTAAAGTCCCCGCTTCGGGGAGAGCGTTCTAAAGTTAGAGGTGAAAATGTGTGACTCTGGACATTCCTTAGTGTTGTGTCTCTGTCTCCTTTGTGACGGTACAGTACATCTCTTTGGTTTAGCCTCCTGCATGGACGCTGTCCCCGTGCCAAGCTCAGGGGACAGTTTGGGGGACAGTGTGCCATCACCACCACCTGGCTATGCCGGGGCCGGGCCCCAAGGAGGACAAATGGTCCATAAAACAAAATAAAACATTTTTTATGTGCCAACTCATTATCGCTGCTCACTGGCCACCAAAACGTTTCCAACTACAGTAGAGCTATAACTAAGCTTCTTCTTATCCATGACTTTTTTTGGATTAATCAAATAATCGAGAAGTTTTCTTTTTGGAACTTTTTGTCACAAATCATTGGGAACAAATTGTAATAGATTTTCTTTTATGATCGACTAAATCAATTAGTCTGATTAACCGCCTAATTAAAATAAACTCTGGAGTCACGGTGGCGTAGTCGGTAGCGCTGTCGCCTCACAGCTAGAAGGTCCTGGGTTTGATTCCCGCCGGGGACGCTGTGGGCGCTGTGGGCGTGTTCTCTCCTCCGTGTCATCAGTGCCCATACCCTAGGTGGGGTTGGTGAAAGGGCCTACTCTGTGTGGAGTTTGCATGTTCTCCCCGTGTCTCTCAGGGTAGGTACCCTCAGAAAAACATGTAGTAATCCTGGTCTCTATACTGCCTCCCCCTGGTCAGCCGGGGCGCCTGATGGAGGGGAAAGGAACTGGTTGGAATAACGTGTTCCTTCCACGCTTTATGTCCTACCAGGGAAACTCCCCCCTGTCAGGTGATAAGAAGTTCAGTTGGCTCTCATGCATTGAAGGAGGCATGAGCTCGGCCCTGGCCTCCCTAGGTTGGCAGAGGGAGTGTAGTGCCCAGGATTACATAGACAATTGGCACATGGGTGTAAAAAATGGGGTTACAAAATCGTGGGATAAAAAAAAAAAATTAAGACCTGAGGCCGATTCAACAAAATGTCTTCTAAATCCTATGTTGCTATAATATCAGTGGTTCCCAAACGTTTTCATTTCAAGGACCCCCAAAATGATATGTATTTGGCCGTGGACCCCCATCTCAAAACATTTTGTTCCAGGGACCCCCAGAAGCAAAGATTTGAGTTACAATTCTGCTATTTTTGAATAGCCAAATAAACACCGATGCCTTCCCGGTCTTAATGGGTTAAAATGTATTACTTTTACTTTCGATTAACCGTTGCACCCAATTGCCAACGCTGATATTATGCCTTTGTCTCCCCACCACAGGTCACAGGACAGAAGACAGACAGAAGCAGGCCCGTAACCCCGCCCCCCGTCGACGGACCTGGGTGGCCAACATCCTGGACGTAATGGGACCGAGGAGGCTCAAATGTCCAGAGGAGGCTCAGATGACCCTATCAGGATGCAGCGGACAGTGGTACGTGATTTCCTGATGTCCTCCTATAAGGTGTTTATTGTAAACAGGTGACGGTGTAATCCAGACCGTCTGTAGATTTGATTTCAGGAGCATCAGCAACTGTTGTAATTACACCTCCTCGTCTCTGCTTCCCCTTCCAAGCCGCCATATATGGTCTGTTGGGCAGCTGAGCTTGTGTGTGTTACTGGGCTTTAAATCTAACTTAATGTGGCCTTAGCTTGTCATCGTCTCCAACACCCAGACAGGGAGGAAGGAGGAAGAGCCAAGTGAGGGAGGAGGGAGGAGGACGGGGGAGTAATGGTGGAGCTTAAACCTCGGAGAGCTTCAACTTTAATATAAATGAATGCCTGTGTGACTCATTTTTAATCAGCGCCTTAAGTCAGAAAACAAAACAAATAGATAAACAATTTTTATTTGTCGCAAGAAAACGGTCAGACAGCATTTATGCTGTTTGGGCGGCGAGCCAACATGCCTTTTAACGGCCACGGCTCCTAAGGGGCTGCCTAGAAGTGTGTGTGCGTGTGTGTGTGTGTGTGTGTGTGTGTGTGTGTGTGTGTGTGTGTGTGTGTGTGTGTGTGTGTGTGTGTGTGTGTGTGTGTGTGTGTGTGTGTGTGTGTGTGTGTGTGTGTGTGTGTGTGTGTGTGTGTGTGTGTGTGTGTGTGTCCGTCTGGGTGTCCGCAGCTAACCTCGCAGTCCACTGGACCGATGACTTGCGAACAAGAAATGTGACTGAGCCACATTTCTTGTTTCTAGGGGTAGAGCCTTTTAGGAGAGGGTCTGTAAGTGACTGAGTTTACCGTGTGTGTGTGTGTGTGCGTGCGTGCGTGCGTGTGTGTGTGTGTGTGTGTGTGTGTGTGTGTGTGTGTGTGTGTGTGTGTGTGTGTGTGTGTGTGCGTGCGTGCGTGCGTGCGTGCGTGCGTGCGTGCGTGCGTGTGTGTGTGTGTTTGTATCGCTATACTTGCGAGGACCAAGTATAGTAGAATTTGAAGAAATATACATTGTGAGGACCGTTTTCCTGGTCCTCACAAGACAAATGGTTGTTTTATAGTTAAAAAAATTTTTTTAGAGATACCTTTTCAATTTGAAAAACATTCAGGTCAGGATTAGACATTTAGAGGTTAGGTTTAGGGATTGGAATTAAAGAGTTAAACATGATTTATACTTAGTTGCGCGCCAGTGTCATGCACCGAAAAACAGCCGATCTTTAAGCTCACAACGCGTCGCAGCGCGGCGCGTTGTGGGCTTGTAGATCTGCTGTTTTTCGGCTTTAGGCTTACGGTTAAAAATGGCAAAATATATATATATTTAAATGACATTCATAAAATTGCTGTCCTAAAGCGTTGATGTCCTCACGAGTATAGTAAAACAAACGTGTGTGTGTGTGTGTGTGTGTGTGTGCGCGTGCGTGCGTGCACGCAAATCTTGTAAATTGCTGTACCGATCAGTGCCAAATGTTGTGTGCATGCTGCCAGTAGGCCAAGGAAGTACCTCCAATGCATTTAGTTCCGCGTATGTTTTATGTTTTTGGAATATTTATCTTTCATTTCACAATGATGGAAGTGAGTTGCAGTTTGATCAGCTTGAAACCTGAGCCCAGACATGGACTCGTATATCATAAATTCGTCATAAATTACTGACGTCATACAGTTGGCCAAATCAATCAGAGATCCCCATGGAAGCCACATGGTTATTTAGACCCTGTCTTGTTATTGTGAGAATATCTTTATCACGTTTTGTGAATTCACACAATGTCAGACCCACTGTCCCATCTCTCCACGTTCCGCAACAGTGGTGTGAAGTAACTAAGTACATTTACTCAAGTACTGTATTCAAGTACGATTGTGAGGTACTTTTACTTAACTGGAGTATTTCCAATTTTCAGTAGGCTACTTTTACTTCTACTCCACTACATCTCAGAGGCGAATATTGTACTTTTACTCCACTACAATTATTTGAAAACTTTAGTTACGTTTTTGATTATTATTACAAGTAACCACTTCAGCCCTTTACATTTCGGCCATTTGAAAATAGCAGATCTACAAGCTCACAATGCGTCGCGATGCGACGCATTGTGAGCTTGTAGATCGGCTATTTTCAAAATATTGAAAACGTGAAAACTTGTGAAATGGGACATTCTGCACAATGAGTACTTATACTTTTGGTAAGTACATTTTGATGCCAATACTTTTGTACTTTTACCTAAGTAAATTTTGAATACCTTACTTTTGCTTGTAACAGAGTATTTCTAATTTCTACATTGCAGTATTGATACTTTTACTTAAGTAAAAAAATATGTAGTACTTTTTCCACCACTGATCAACATGACATAAGAGATCCATAGGGATTACAGCCTGTCGTCTGTTTCCAGAAGCTCACACATAAAGAAGCTCCGGGCGTCTTGTTTTATGACGGTGACTAAAGTTCTGCTTCTGTCGCTGAGACTCTTGAAATGTAAAACTGCTTTTGAACTTCAGTTTTTATTGGCCCCGATAGAAGGAACGTCAATAATTTATGCAAAGGTCAAAAGCCGCGCCATTTGCATTCAGTATTTTAAGGAGCTTCTAGAACACACATGGGCAACATACGGCCCGGGGGCCGGACCCGGCCCTTTGACCATCTCAATCCGGCCCGCCAAGTCATATGCCATGTTAATGGGTTTGAGACAAATTCATTTAACTCCAATTAATAGTAATTAATATTTGCCATTTGAGAGCATCTGCATTCCTACATTTGTATGTACTCAAATGTTATATGTTTTAATGTAACAGTGAAACAGTCTGCCGTGAGTTCATATATAATGAATGCAATGTGTTTTATCAGTGACCTATGGAGTGGTGCATATCTTATAAGATAAGATACGGCTTTGACGTGGATTGTGTTATGTAATCTTTTCATTGTAACCTCGTACAGAGTACACCAGAGTGATACAAAAAGAAAAAGAAAGATCAACATTTTGTTGATGAACATATTCTTGTTGTGAAAGCAAGGACCTTATTCTAATGTAGTCTGGCATGTCTACCAAATTCACACAGTTGTAACATCATTCAGCACCATGTGTTTCAACTTTCAATTCAATTGTACAATGTGTGGCCCTTCACTCATTTTAGCGAAGTCAGTTTGGCCCTCTGGAAATAAATGCTGCCCACCCCTGTTCTAGAAGCTATTTCAGATTTACTAACCTTTTCCTTCTTCCCACGCGAGGCTTCATTCATACTAATGAACGCTGACACGCTGCCAAAAATCTGTCATTTTACAGAGTGTACAACATGACGTTTAACCACTTCAAGCCCTAGTGTCCCAATGTTGTGCCTGTTATGTTTTTATCCTCTCTTACCACCATGCATTGTGAGCTTGTAGATCAGCATTTTCTTTGGCAAAGAAATTTGGTGTAGAGAGGGAAAAAAGCTGTCCAAGTACAGAGACAACTCAGGTCTATTATTACCAAGGGTGCGAGTCAGTGGTTAAAGGGACAGATCTACAAGCTCTTGACGCGCAGTGGTGGAAATAACTAAGTACATTTACTCAAGTACTGTACTTAATTAACATTTTGAGGTATTTTTTACTTTACTGGAGTATTTCCAATTTTCAGTCATTTTACTTCTACTCCACTTCATTTCAGAGGCAAATATTGTACTTTTACTCCACTACAACTATTTAAAAACTTTAGTTACTAGTTACTTTGTAGATTTTGATTATTATTACAAAACATACAGTAACCACATCAGCCCTATATACATTTCATCCATTTGAAAATAGCCGAGCAGTAGATCTTCTATTTTCAAATGATTTTTTTATACATTTCATACATTTGAAAACTTGTGAGATGGGACATTCTGCATAATGAGTACTTTCTACTTTTGGTACTTTAAGTGCATTTTGATACCAATACTTTCCTACTTTTACTCAAGTACATTTTGAATTCCAGACCTTCACTTGTAGCAGAGTATACATTGCAGTATTGATACTTTTACTTGAAATGTGAGTACATTTTGCACCACTGTCGATGTGCCCACACCATGACGAGTGGTGAGCCTGTAGATGGTGAAATAATGTATGTATTTTTAGTGTGAAGTGGCTCGGTGTCTAAGTGCTGAAGGAATCAGGCTGACTGCTGAGAGAGAGAGGGTGAGTTATGTTAGGTGACAGAAGGACTAACATGATCCTGTCATCAAGCGTCTATTTATTCACAGTGAGGACAGATGCACATTTAGAACATGGCAACAGTACAAGAAGAATGTCTGTTACCCAGAGAAGTGTCAACTTATTGTGTATGTTTTGGGTTTTGGGCAGTGGTACTCAGATACTTTACAATAAAAGTAGCATAAAAATACTCTGTTACAAGTAAAAGGACTGTGTTCAAAAATGTTCCTTGAGTAAAAGTACAGAAGTATTGGCATCAAAATATACTTAAAGTACCAAAAGTAAAAGTACTAAAATGTTTGAAAATAGCCGATCTACAAGCTCAGAACGGGTCGCGATGCAGCGCGCTGCGAGGTTGTAGATAGGTATAAAATAGAGTTAAAGTGGTTAATGTATGTTTTATAATGTAATCATTTATATCTGCAAAGTAACTAGTAACCAAAGTTTTCAAATAATTGTAGTCGAGTAAAAGTACAATATTTGCCTCTGAGATGTAGTGATAGTAGAAGTAAAAGTACTGCAAATTGGAAATACTCCAGTAAAGTAGAAAATACCTCAAAATTGTACTTAAGTGCAGTACTTGAGTAAATGTACTTAGTTACTTTACACCACTGTTGAAGTGAACTTACTGTGCATGTGTTGGTTTGTGGGTTGTAGAGAGCAGACTGAATGAACGGTCCTTTCTTTTGGCCACCCTGCATGGGTAGCTTGTGTTATTTATCATAATCAGGGCCTCACCCACATCCAGGATGGCAGCGGGCACGGTGCCAAGTCATTTACTTTAGTGGTGTTTTACGAGCTTTAATCCTACGTATGGCAGCCTGGCTGCTCTGTCCTCAGCCTTCAATCACTAACTACTGCTCTCTCTCTCTCTCTCTCTCTCTCTCTCTCTCTCTCTCTCTCTCTCTCTCTTTTTCACTCTCTCTCTCTCTCTCTCTCTCTCTCTCTCTCTTTTTCACTCTCTCTCTTTCTCTCACTCACTCACTCACTCACTGTCTCACTCACTCTCTCTCACACACACACACACACACACACACACACACACACACACACACACACACACACACACACACACACACACACACACACAGAGTACCAAATAAACAGAAGGATGCTTCCAAATAGCAATGACCTTCAGTGACCTATAGCTCTGCGCTGTGTGTCTGTTGATGCTCAGTCCTGCTGCTGGAACACGTTGCTCTACACTTGGTGACTGTCTCCCTCTAGTGGAGAGCTGAGCTCGGTGCAAGTAGAGCGAGAGGGCAGTGTGTTTCTGCAGGTTAACAGCCACCTCACTCCTCCAGTGACATTTACTCAAGTACTGTACTTAAGTACAATTTGAGGTACTCTATACTTTTACTTCTACTCCACTACATCTCAGAGGCAAATATTGTACATTTACTCCACTACAATTATTTGAAACTTTATTTACTTTGCAGATGTAAATTACTACATTATAAAACACACATTAACCACTTTAGCCCTATTTTATACCTAGGCTATTTGTAAATAGCAGATCTACAAGCTCACAACGCGTCGCATCGCGACGCGTTGTGAGCTTGTAGATCGGCTATTTTCAAACATTTTAACACTTTTACTTGTGATACTTTAAGTACATTTTGATACCAATACTTTTGACAGAAAAGAACATATTTCACCGGTAGGAAAACATGTTTTTGGTTGCTCCACTGCGCCCTCTACAGATCTGGTCAATGGAAATGTCCTATTGACCAGATTTTTCCTTCCAGTGAAATATTTTCTTTTCTGGACAAAAAGTGTATTTTACAAAGAAGGTGGGGGTGCTGAGAGGCATCCCACCTCCGAAAATAGACTTTCAACAACACAAAACGGCCTTTGTTTAGGTGAGTAGCGAAATGGTTTAGTTTATTTTTTACTAAAGTTGGAGCCCTCACAGGACAGTGGGATTCCTCGTCTATGAGCAGAGCCCAGAGCCTGGCAGAGCGTTGGAGAGAACTCACTAATGCTCTGGACCAGGACTACAGACAGACACACTTGGTGACTGTCTCCCTCTAGTGGAGAGCTGAGCTCGGTGCAGCACAGGTGTAATGCATTATTCGTAATTAGCAGCAGTAGTGTGTTTTTTTCAAGTCGTTGGCAGACAGTTGTTTACTTTTGGTAAAATAATATTATCCACTGATGGACTAATTAATCATCATGCCTGTTTTCATTAAGTTCATCTCAAGGTGAGACAGCACTAATATCATGTTTTCTCTTCATTGTTGTGGATGTCTGTCACTGTGTGCCATCAAATGTGTATATGCTCACTTTTAAGGCATTTTATAGCAGAGGTCTTCAACAGGGGGTCTGGGACCCCTAGGGGGTCCTCAGAGCTACTACAGGGGGTCCTACAGGTTTTTACATTAACCACTTGAACCCTAGCATCCCTTTTCTGAGGAGAACTTTAGCCAAAAATAGCAGATCTACAAGCCCACATGGGTAACGTGATGATAATATAAGTGTAATAATAATATGATATAATGTATGTGGGTAAAGTGATGATAATATAAGGACACATTCAAGTATCTGACAATGTATAGTATAAAGTCACTAGCCTGGCATAGCCAGACTAATATCACTGTGTAGATATGAGTCTGGAATCTCTGTGTGGAAGATGCATTTCCAAGCAGCAGATACAACAAATGTCTCTGGTGATAAACCCGCCCCCTATTTTGGCCATGTCAATAAATGGCTTGTAGCTTCTTTTTTTTTAAGCTACAAGCTCACAGCGCGTCGCATAGCGATGCAGGCCAAGGACCCCCTAGCTGAGAGAGAGATGAAACAGGGACCCCCTCTATATTGTATAAAATTGTGTTTCAGATAAACTTGTGCTGCTCTTTTTTCCCACTACACCTAAATAACTCCTTGCCAAAAATAACCAATCTACAAGCCGATCTCTCGCGCTGCGAGGCGTTGTGAGCTTGTAGATCTGCTATTTTTGGCTAAAGTTCTCCTCAGAAAAGGGATGCTAGGGTTCAAGTGGTTAATGTAAAAAAAACAAAATCATATCACACAAAGATTTGGCGGACCCCCTGTAGTAACTCTGAGGACCCCCTGTCTGTCTCTCTGCTGTGTAGAGCCTGTCTGTCTGCGGTGTAGAGCCTGTCTCTCTGCTGTGTAGAGCCTGTCTGTCTGCTGTGTAGAGCCTGTCTTTCTGCTGTGTAGAGCCTGTCTGTCTGCTGTGTAGAGCCTGTCTGTCTGCTGTGTAGAGCCTGTCTGTCTGCTGTGTAGAGACTGTCTGTCTGCGGTGTAGAGCCTGTCTGTCTTTCTGCGGTTTAGAGCCTGTCTGTCTGCTTTGTAGAGCCTGTCTCTCTGCTCTGTAGAGCCTGTCTGTCTGCTGTGTAGAGCCTGTCTTGCTGGGGTTGCTATGATGATCAATTTACCATATTAGGGACATCCACAGGCGTCGACTTCCTTGATTGGCCAGCCCAACCCATCAGCGGATTGGTCAAACTTTGCATGACGCTTGTGCCACTGAACCAATATAAGTGGTAGAGCACACATTAGGACTCCATTCTGTTACACAACGAGACTTGAAGAATCTAATTTGATCCCTGGAGGAGCTGTTGTGAGAAATGTATTACTGGACGCTGCATCTGAACAGAGGACCACTGTTAGGCGGTCAGGCTGCTGCTGTTGCCATGGGAGACAAAGTCTACTCATTTGGAGGGTACTGTAACAAGGATCAGATTGATGTTCACATCTTCAACACAGTGGCTTTACGCTGGAGGAAGTTGACCCCAGTGACAACTGTAAGAGGAGAATTTCACCTTGAGGTTCCATCCAATCGCTGCGGCCACACAGCTGTGCTGATAGAAGATATGATCTACATCTGGGGGGGTTATACATATGACACAAGGGAATCCTGCAACGTGCTTTATGCATTTGATGTCGACACCTACAGATGGTTCAAGCCCAAGGTTTCTGGAACTGTTCCAGAAAGGAGGACAAACCTCACAGCCTGTGTCTTGGGGAAGGTCATGTTTATCCATGGAGGGTTCAATTGGACTGGCTACTATAATGACATCTACAAGTTTGACACCACAACAATGGTCTGGTCTTTAATTAACACCAGAGGCACTTCACCTCCTGCTTCATCACATCACTCTGCCACCATCATCGGGACAAAGATGTTTGTGTTTGGGGGCGGAGGCTTCTTTAACAACATCATCAGAGTGTTTGACACAGAGACCAACTGCTGGCTGAACACACCTTCTGCACAGGTTCTTCCAGAAAGACGCTGGGGTCATTCAGCCTTTACCTACAATGGAGAGATGTACATATATGGTGGAGGATATAGTAATCATACTACCATCAATGATCTGTGGAGATTCAGTCCAAAGACCTTCTCCTGGAAGAAGGTTGAGCCCAAAGGGAAAAGACTGTGTGGGATGTATCTGATGTGCTGTTGCATTGTGGGAGATCGTATCATCCTCTCTGGAGGAGAAAACAGACCTGATGACCTGTACATGTTAGACTTAAGTCCTAGTCTGAAGACAGTATGCAAGCTAGCAGTTATTCAGTACGATCTGGACCAATCAGAACTCCCACACGACATCAGGTGGGAACTGGAAGCCATGACTAACAACAGCAACAAATAAATAATATAAATAAGATGGGGTCCAATAAGGGGCGTGGCCTCATGTGGATGTCAGACCTCATGTGACCAATCTGTGACGTCAGTCAACTATGACATAATGACTCCATATATGGGCAGGGTTCCTAGCCCGATCTGACTGCCATTGACCTCCATTATAACATTGAAGTTAAATATATCAAATATAAAAGGAAAAAAGGCAAGGCTCCAGCCTCATCCAAATTCCATGTGAGAATTAAAAAAAATAAACCAGACATTGTTTATGTTTTTAAAAACAATTTGTTACGAAAAAATGACAAAAAAAATATCTCCACATTAATAGTCAAAAACCACGGGACCTTTTTTATTGTGTAAAAATTACATATGTAGCCACCTGCCTGAATGCCTCCACTGTAAAAAATATCACAAAAATTGCTAAATCTAAATGAAAAATGTTTAACACTCATCTTTTATTTACTTTAAAGGTAGGGTAAGTGATATTTTTGGGTTAAAACAAAAAGTATTTTGTTAAAAGGTTAAAGCACTATATTCTGATAGTAATCATTGCTATAGAGTGTTTGTTCAGTAAGAGGAGTCTCCCCGTCTCTCCAGCTCTTTAATAAACAGAAAATGCATTTTTCGGTAGGTGTCAAAATCTCAGCCAATCAGGAGAAAGTACACATTGTAAGCTTAATTTGTATAGTGTTCCAGTTCCAATTTTGTCTGCTCATTTCTTAGTGTCATCACTTCCAATTTCACTTGTTTAATCTATATCATGATTGAAATCTCTATCCTGGTGGATAAAATTGGAAATGAAACTGAAACTGAAACGAAAATGCATTTTCTGTTTAATAAAGAGGCGGAGAGACAAGGAGACTCCTAATACTGAACAAACACTCTATAGCAATGAGTACTATCAGAATATAGAGCTATTTAACACTTATTTTAACCAAAGCAAATCACTTACACCTTTAATTACAAGCTAAAACATAAAACTTGGTTGTAAAAAAACAAAGTTGTCCTTTAACTCTGAGGGTGTACAAATGGAACCAAATGGACCCGTAAGGGTCCATTTGGTTCCATTTGTACACCCTCAGAGTTACAGATCTGTTATGGTCATTCAGGGCTAGCTCTTTATGTGTTTCTGGTAATATTATCGTCTGCTCATTTTGTATGTCTGTGGCAAAAGTGTGTGTGGTGATTAGTAGTGTTCTTGCCTACCTATGTTGAATGCACTTATTGTAAGTCGCTTTGGTTTGGATAAAAGTGTTTGCTAAATGACTGTAATGTAATGTAATGTAATGTAATGTAATGTACATTCACCAGGATTTGAGATATTTATACACATACAGTATTCTGCTGTGGTCTGAGACACTTCTTGACACAAGAGGGCGCTAGAGTGTGCTGCTTCCACTGTTTCTATGTGAGGATTGTGGCTCTTTAGAGAGAGAGAGAGAGAGAGAGAGAGAGAGAGAGAGAGAGAGAGAGAGAGAGAGAGAGAGAGAGAGAAATAAAAACCTCAGGAAATCTTTGTTACTTAACAATTAATTATCTTCCATTTAAAAACAGCTTTTAATTTCTGTTATGGCAAACTGGGTTTACACGCTAGAAATGTTTTCCTTTTCTGAAATCACTTAAGCTGATTTATATCATTTTTTTCCCACTTGGTTGCCCATAATTAGATCCAAATGATTCATCCCTCATTACTGCGCGTATCAAACGTCACCCTGGAGCCATTTAAAACAGAGTTGGCAGCTACTTGCTATGCATGCGTTTGGATGCGTTTTGTGTGCAAATTTTAACATGTGTACACCAGGCTAAATGATGTTTATGTGTTTGCACATGATTTCCATCTTGGACTATTGGGGTGTGTGTGTGTGTGTGTGTGTGTGTGTGTGTGTGTGTGTGTGTGTGTGTGTGTGTGTGTGTGTGTGTGTGTGTGTGTGTGTGTGTCTGTGTGTGTTGTCCTCAGTGCTGAACATGCTGTTGTGGTGTCAGCAGCGTTGCCAGATTTTGCGAGAGAAACTAATAAGCAACCATGTCTATGAAAACAAAGCCCAAATGAAGCGACTGTCAAGATCAGTTTAGCCACTTTAAACCCATATTCATCTCAACGGCTGTTTTCAACACAAATCACGTGTGGTGAGCATGTAGATGTCTTAATTTCAAAACAAATCCTGAAGAGGAAAATGTTAAATGTTTTTTAAACATTTTAACACGTTTGGAATTGCAGTCTCCTGAAGGTGTTCTTTTAGGGCAGTTTTGAAAGTGATTAGGGTTTTACACTCCTCTACTCCTTTAGGTAGGAGCATTCCACATATTTGTTGCATAGCATGAGAACGTGTTCATTCCCTTGTTTGTGCCAAATCTGGGTTGAACATGATCAGTGGAGCTGCCGCTGGTGTTGTGATTGTGGACTTCATTTACGTTATTGAAGTATTTTGACAGATACATGGGTATCTTAATGCTGTGGTGTATCTTGTAGACCAGGCCCATTGCAAGTTGCTGTCCTCTGTCCTCTACCCAGGGGTCTTCAACAGGGGGTCCGGGACCCCTAGGGGGTCCTCAGAGTTACTACAAGGTGTCCGCCAAATCTTTGTGATATGATTTTCTCTTTTACATTAACCACTTGAACCCTTTATAGCATCCCTTTTCTGAGGAGAACTTTAGCCCAAAAAAATAGCAGATCTACAAGCTCACAACGCCTCGCGCTGCGAGGCGTTGTGAGCTTGTAGTTCTGCTATTTTTGGTAAAGAGTTATAGGTGTAGAGGGAAAAAAAGAGCAGCAAGAGTTTATCTGAAACACACTTTTTTACAATATAGAGGGGGTCCCTGCTTCATCTCTCTCTCAGCTAGGGGGTCCTTGGCCTGAAAACGTTGAAGACCCCTGGCCTAAGCCATCCAACCCTAGCACAATGAGCAGGGGTTAGATGGGTTGTATGTTTGAGGCCAAGACGTAGCCTTACCAGTTAGTTTTGGGATTACATTACATTACATTACAGTCATTTAGCAGACGCTTTTATCCAAAGCGACTTACAATAAGTGCATTCAACATAGGTAGGGAACAAAACTACTAATCACCAGAAGTATTATTAAAGTGCATTTCCTGCAAAAACAAGCAACCAAGAGTATACCTAGTGCTAAGGTAGAAGTGTAATATATCAGCTACCTACTTTCTTAAACAGATGAGACAAAATAGCAAAATCAAATGAGCAAGAGCTAATACAAAAAGTGTATCGACTAAACAAGATCCAATAAAACAATACAACAATAAAACAAGAGTTCGTACAACAAACTCTTGTTTTAAGGATGTCTGGAGCCTTGTGTTTAAGGCCTTAGTGTTGTTGTGATACCATGAGAAGCACACATAGTCAGAGAAATGACCTTAGATGAGGGCCACTGTAAATACATATTATTTTGGGGGTCTTTGAAGTGAAAAAGTTTGAGAAGAACCACTAATTTAAACAACTTTATGAAGGAAGCCCCTAAAGCTTCACTTTAGAAACGAGCCCCCAAAAAAATGCAACCCTACCAATATTTATATTTTACAAAATGACTTTACAGAAATATAAGCCCAAAATTGCTTATAATAAGCGGACATGGCAACGCCACTCAGTGGCGTATTGGTGGGCTTGGTGACTCATGCGTTAAGCTCCTCTCTGGCTCCCACTGATAGGTGGGGTCAACGTAATCCTTTAAGACCCCAATCTCTACCTCATCCCAAACCCAGCCTCTCTCTCTCCATACTCACTGTGTTCCCTCTCTCTCTGCGGTGGTCCCAGGCTGAGGCTCTGGTGGTCTGTGTGACATATGCCGGCTGTCAGGATGATTGTATGGAGGCCTGGCATGTACAGTACATGATGCACACATGTATCTACTTGCTCTATATGGACCTTTATGGACATGTTTTCATATATCTACTGTATACATTCAGTGGTGTAAAGTGACAATAAGTACATTTACTCAAGTACTGTACTATGAGTTTTTTTTTTACTTTACTGGAGTATTTCCAATTTTCAGTATTTTTACTTCTACTCCACTACATCTCAGAGGCAAATATTGTGCTTTTACTCCACTACAATGATTTGAAAACTTTAGTTACTAGTTTCGGCCATTTGAAAATAGCCGATCTACAAGCTCACAATGCGTAGTGATGAGACACATTTTGAGCTTGTAGATCTGCTATTTTCAAAAGATTTTTATACATTTGAAAACTTGAAATGGGATATTCTGCATAATTAGTACTTTTACTTTTGGTTCTTTAAGTGCATTTTGATGCCAACACTTTTGCACTTTTACTCAAACAAATGTTGAATTCCGGACTCTTACTTGTAACAGAGTATTTCTAGATTGCAGTATTGATACTTTTACGTAAGCAAAAAATGTGAGTACTTTTTCCACCACTGATAATTTCCGAACATGTTGGAACTTTGGAGCTTCACCTCTAAGCTCAGTGACTTTCCACTCTGTGTGTGTGTCCAGCCACGCTGCTCTGTGTGTGTGTGTGTGTGTGTGTGTGTGTGTGTGTGTGTGTGTGTGTGTGTGTGTGTGTGTGTGTGTGTGTGTGTGTGTGTGTGTGTGTGTGTGTGTGTGTGTGTGTGTGTGTGTGTGTGTGTGTGTGTGTGTGTGTGTCCACGCTGCTCTGAACACAATGACCTGCAGGGATTTCAAATGAAGCCGTTTTGAGGATCATCAAAACGGCTTCATTTGAAATCCCTGCAGAAATCCCTCACAACCAGCGGCCTGAGACCATGAGCTGTGTTGTTAAAGCCTTCCATTTTATTCCCTTTCCTCCAAACACAAGCCACGCTGCTGCTTTCCAACTAAACGACACTGAACTCATTAGGTTCTGTGGCTGGGACGGAGCAAGAAAACATTTATGGTGCTTTCTTGGAGTGTGTGTGTGTGTGTGTGTGTGTGTGTGCGTGTGCGTGCGTGTGCGCGTGACGTACAAATCGTCAGTGTTGAGCCTGATTTATACTTGGTTGTGTGCACTGAAAATAGTGATCTACAAGCTCACACAACGTGTGGTGGCGTGATGCCCACGCGCGCAACTAAGTACAACTCAGGCTTTAAATGATCCATTCACTAGTAAAGGACCACAGCGGCAATAAAGATGCATCCATTCAACAGATGTATTATAAGAGACACAGCAAACAAAACTAAACTAATGAATGTGTGCAAGAAAACTCCTTCCTTCTGTTTCGTCGCTGAGGGAAGCTTCAGTGGTTTTCAACCTTTTTCGCGTCAAGGACCCCCAAATTGACACATATTAGCCCAGGGACCCCCATTTGAAAAGATATGCCAGGGACTCAACCATTTTGATTTCTTGGGGGTCCCAATCTACACAGTAATATCCTCAACAGTGTTCATCTAACTCTGAGAGTGTACAAATGGAACCAAATGGTACAAATGGAACCAAATGGACCCTAACGGGTCCATTTGGTTCCATTTGTACACTCAGTTACATACACACAAGGTTCAATTTGGTTCCTAACTATTCATTTGTCTGGGGACCACCTGGAACCCGCTCAAGGACCACTGGTGGTCCCCGGACCACTGGTTGAGAACCAATGTTCTAGGGAATCCACCTGGGCATGACGGACCCCCCCTTTTAGGACCCCTACGGACAGAAGAGGAGAATCAGGAGGGA
>NC_139950.1:51287038-51299538 GCF_963454915.1 Gymnoscopelus microlampas
ACACACACACACACACACGGTAGGGCAGCTAAATGCCAATTAGACACTGTGCTGAGAGACATGAGCAGAGGAATGCAGGACTAAGTGAAAGTGTAGTCCTTATAGTACTTGTCCCCAGTTCACTGTGGCCTCCATGTCTCAATCCCCCCCCCCCCCCCCCCCCCCCCCCCCCACACACACACACACACACACACACACACACACACACACACACACACACACACACACACACACAACCTGTACCCCTCAACCCTCCTGACTGCATTTCACACTGCAGCCCACCAGAATCTTACGAGGGTTTCTAAATGTTACCCTGTTTTAGTTGGCCATGGATGTTCCTGTGTGTGTGTGTGTGTGTGTGTGTGTGTGTGTGTGTGTGTGTGTGTGTGTGTGTGTGTGTGTGTGTGTTTTGTGTGTGTGTGTGTGTGTGTGTGTGTGTGTGTGTGTGTGTGTGTGTGTGTGTGTGTGTGTGTGTGTGTGTGTGTGTGTGTGTGTGTGTGTGTGTGTGTGTGTGTGTGTGCATTAACACGTGTTCTCATTGGCTGCATTATGACATATATATAAGCCCATGATTAATGGAAGTCAGTGCTGTGTAAAATGAAAACAAAAAGAAAAGTTTGCCGTCTTCCAGGAATTCAGTTAATTTGCAGAGAGTTACAGGAGGAGATACAGAGGTATTTGTGCCAAAACACTTTCCTTTCACATGGAATGATCCTTTATAATTGACCTGTTTTCAAAAACATCTTACATTTGGTTTTCCTCTAAACCTGCTCCTATTTTAGATTATTTGAACATCGGGGCAGAAAACCTCTTAACTCCATATTCTAACGCAGGGGTCTTCAACAGGGGGTCCGGGACCCGTAGGGGGTCCTCAGAGTTACTACAGGGGGTCCGCCAAATCTTTGTGTGGTATGATTTTTTTTTTTTACCTTAATCACTTGAACCCTAGCATCCCTTTTTCTGAGGAGAACTTTACAAGCTCACAACGCCTCGCGCTGCGAGGCGTTGTGAGCTTGTAGATCTGCTATTTTTGGCAAAGAGGTTTGGTGTAAGGGAAAAAAGAGCAGAGCAAGTAAACAAAAAAAGTTGAATCTGAAACTCAATTTTATACAATATAGAGGGGGTCCCTGCTTCATCTCTCTCTCAGCTAGGGGGTCCTTGGCCTGAAAACATTGAAGACCCCTGTTCTAACGTTTTGTGTTTTTTCGTAAATGAACGCCATACCTGATCACTAAAGCGTCACACAAAAGCATAAAAAGTAGCAGATCTACAAGCTCGACGCATTTTTGAAGTGTGTGCCTGAGTCTTTTTTCCCAAGAGAGAGAGAGAGAGAGAGTGTTTGTGTGTGTGTGTGTGTGTGTGTGTGTGTGTGTGTGTGTGTGTGTGTGTGTGTGTGTGTGTGTGTGTGTGTGTGTGTGTGTGTGTGTGTGTGTGTGTGTGTGTGTGTGTGTGTGTGTGTGTGTGTGTGTGTGGTAAGCCCTACAAGGATCAAGGGAAACGGATACAGTTACAGTAAAGGTGTAAAAAGTACTTTGTTTTTCTTGTTTTTACGTATTTCCCATTTTCAGCATTTTTACGTCTACTCATCAGAGGCAAATATTGTACTTTTACTCCACATCTGACAGCTTTAGTTACTGTATAGATTTAGATTATTATTACAAAACATACATTACCCACTTCAGCCCTATATACATTTCGGCCATTTGAAAATAGCAGATCTGCAAGCTCACAATGCGTCGCGATGCGACACACTGTGAGCTTGTAGATCTGCTATTTTCACTTTATACACTACAGTATATCTGCTATATTTACACTTTAACTTGTGAAAGGGGACATTCTGCACAATAAGTACTTTTGGTACTTTAAGTACATTTTTATGCCGGTACTTTTACTCAAGTACATTTTCAATACGGGACTTTGCGACTTGTAACGGAGTATTTCTACATTGCAGTATTGACACTTTATGTTAAGTAATTTATTAAAGTAAAGTATTTGTGGTGCCTGTAGTGTATAAGGACAAGTAGCCTTTTGAATAAAGACAAACACAGGGAAACACACACAGGAAATATACAATTAGAGCACAGATGCCACTGTAACCACTCCAACCGTCTGTAATTTATGTCATGCACTGAAAAAATAGCCGATATACAAGTTCACAGCGTTGTCGCGTTGCAATGTGTTGTGAGCTTGAAGATCTGCTGTTTTCAGTGCATGACACCGCCATGCGACGAAGTATAAATCAAGCTTAAAGAGTGACACTAATGACAGTGTGGTTAATTTGACTGAATCATTTGTGGTAGACCAAGAATGCTGCATCACTCATTCCCAGAAGTACACACACACACACACACACACACACACACACACACACACACACACACACACACACACACACACACACACACACACACACACACACACACACACACACACACAGTGCGTGTGTGTGTGTGGCTTACTTTATTCTGGTCATTTATGTGATAACATAATATTTCAATGTAATAAGGTAATACAGAAAATTAAAGAAAATAAACCACATTTCTGACCGGAAAGGTATATATATATAGGCTGAAGCTATAGCTTATTGCGCCGGGTGCCCTTTAACCCTTTAACAGAAAAGAAAGACAGAAACACAGTCAATAGGGAAAAACATGGGACTCAGAAACACATGAAGTGTAAAAGTACATTTAAGAGTACTACAGGAAAGCTATCCATCATCATTTATTTAACCCATTGATACCTGGAACGCATCTGTGTCACTTTAGATGTCTTTGGCTATTCAAAAATAGCAGATATACAAGCTCATAGCGCGGCACCGAGTGCCGCGCTATGAGCTTGTATATCTGCTATTTTTGAAAAATCTTGAAAAATATTTTTTAAATATTTTTTTCCGATTTTTTTTTAGGATTTCGATTTTTTTTTTAGAGGCGGCCTCAGGTCTTAATGGGTTAACTCACGACCATGTTCACATGGTATGGAGCACAGATATCGTACATTTACATTACATAGTATTCATACAGACATAGCAAAAGGCATGGCAAGCCTTATTTAAACAGAGGGAGAACGTTCTTAAAAAAAACTCTTTGCTTGTCAGATTGCAGTAGTAAAATTAGTTTCATCATAGATAGGCGAGTTATATAATACTTTGGCAGATGTTTTTGTCTGAAATTCATAATGATAGTATTTTTACACTCAAACATAACATGAAACTCATCTCCAACTTGATTGTCATTACATGAATTGCAAAACCTCTAGCTTCTTTCAAGTCCTCTATATCTACCAATAATCGTTGGGATTCTTGTGATGTTCAACCTGAAATTACCTATTCCCCTATATCCCCTTTTCTCTCTTGGACAGAGTACACAGTACAATGTGTTCATTTATCCATAGTAACTCTGAGAGTTAAAACAACCCAAATAACCAAATGGACCTGATGTAAAGTCAAACAGACAGTGTTGATTTTGACAGCAAATTTTGATTCAGTTTTAGTCATAGTCTTTTGAATAAAATTCCATTTAGTTTTAGTCGTATTTTAGTCATCTGAAATGTTTTAGTTTTTGTCTAGTTTTAGTCGACTGAAACATAAGATTATAGTCGACTAAATCTACAGTTGATTTAGTCGACTAAAATGTATTTTGGCGGTGTCTTGATGGCGTCGTAATGGCTGATTTTACACCCGGCTGCATGCTAAAAATAGCAGATCTACAAGCTCACAACGCGTTGCAGTGCGACGCATTGTGAGCTTGTAGATCTGCTATTTTCAGAGTGCAACCAAACATAAAATGACTTGTCTTTTAGTTCTACTGGATCTCTTCTCCACTAGATTTTAGTTTAGTTTTTATTTGTTGACGGAATTGTCAATATATTTAGTTGTAGTTTTAGTCATCATATAGTTTTTATTTAGTTTTTAATTAGTTTTGGTCAGTGAAGAAAGGTAGTCCACCAACATTTTTCGCAACACTGCAGACGAGACCCCGCCCCCTCAGTTCCACCCCATGCTCCCAACGTGTCCCATCCTCCGGGGGGACATTATTCCCATCCTCCGGGGGGACATTATTCGCTCTTATTTACTCAGGCCGGAGCCTGTCGCCGTGGTAACCAGCAGTGTTTTGGAGAGTGCTTGTTTAGAGAATGTGTGTCGAGGGAGAGATGAGCGCATTGCACTGTGTGTGTGTGTGTGTGTGTGTGTGTGTGTGTGTGTGTGTGTGTGCGTGTGCGTGTGCGCGTGTGCGCGTGTGTGTGTTGCATGGGACGCTTCCTCTACTAGCTTCCACTGGCACCTGAGAGAGACGGCAGGGTGGGGGGGGGCAGTGTGTGTGTGTCAGTGTTAATTTCCTAAATATATTGTCAATTTCGTCAACAAATAAAAACTAGAGTAAAATGTTAGGGAGGAGGACCAGTGGAGAAGAGATCCAGTAGAACTACAGTAGATTCCACACGTTGAGCTCGTAGATCGGCTATTTTCAAAACAAATCTTGAAAGAAAAGTGAGATACAAGGTTTCTGCCCAACAGTGACGATTTGTCTGTATGTGTGTATAGTATATACTGTACATGTACTGTATATATGTATATATACACCCCCACATCTCTGTGTCAGTGGCGTGCACAGACATTTTGAGGGGCAGGTGCTCAAGTAAATTATACTTGTTTTGGTTTACTTGGTCTGCTCTTTTTTCCCTCTACACCTATACCTCTTTGCCAAAAATAGCAGATCTACAAGCTCACAACGCCTCGCAGCGCGAGGCGTTGTGAGCTTGTAGATCTGCTATTTTTGGCCAAAGTTCTCCTCAGAAAAGGCATGCTAGGTTTCGAGTGGTTATGGTAAAAAGAAAAATCATATCACATAAAGATTTGGCGGACCCCCTGTAGTAACTCTGACGACCCCCTAGGGGTCCCGGACCCCCTGTTGAAGACCCCTGCTGTAAACTGGAAAAAAGGGCACTTCTGGTCAAGAGGGCAAAGGGCAGGTGCTCTAGCACCACCTAGAGCCTCTCTGTGCACGTCCCTGCTCTGTGCGTCCATGTGTCCATGGGAAATGTCTCAAACCACTTCACCCATCAGTGCTAAATGTCTCCTGCATGCTGCCAGTAAGCCAAGGAACTCAATCCATGAATATTTATCACGCTTTTCAAATCCATCAGCCACGCTTCAACAATGTGGATTTATAATCTTAGAATATGGCTAAGTCTGGAGCCTGTACTGTATGTACTGTACTGTATGTACTGTAGTGTACTGTATGTACTGTACTGTACTGTATGTACACATACTCCATATTTGGGCAAGACTGACATCATATTGATGATGTCATGACGTCATTTACGAACTGGCTGCACACCTACTTGCTATCTACAGCTACAGATTGTACGGGAGGACTGAGAAAGAAAAGTAAACTAGAAAATGTGCTCCTCGGAGCACAAGTCTACGCCAGCAAATATTGGAACTTTGATGATAGTGTGTACGTCAGATGGCACATTGACTGCATTACTGTGGATTGCCTTGAACCAGTGTGTCTACATAATGTATTGCTCCGTCATTTCTCAGCCATTTCGTGATTATTCCTGTCTTACCTCACTTTGAAAGAGACACAGACTCTTTCAAAGTGACACATCTATTTATAGGCCGCTATACGTCATGCGTCTCACTAGCCAATCAGAGCACACTCTTTCAACGTATTGTCACGTGTCACGTGAGGCTTGACCAATGTTAGCTTGGCCGAGGGGGGGGGGACGGAAAGTGAAAACATAGTCTCCTGGCGGAGACAAAAAGTGAAAACATAGTCTCCTGGAGGAGACAATGAATGTAATCATGTAAAAGCATAAATTAAATAAACTAGAGGTTTATCACATCTAGGCCCGATCAGCAACATCACATCACAGCTACGTTGCACCGGTGATCCAGCTGATATGGCCATATATGGAGATGCACAGTAGGCTGGGGTCAAAATAAAGGTGCTGTGGCCAGAAAGAAGGAAAGCTGCTGTGGCTAAAATGTTAAAATGTAGTTTTATATTAATTGTACAATATATAAGTACATTAAAGGCGGGGAAAGAAGCCTAAGTATTAGCCAGAACACTGATCAACAGTCTGTGGCAAGTTTGGAGGCAAATGGAGTGATCCTGTGCTGAGCAACCCCGGACGTACTTTTGGAAGTCATTTTCAATTATAGTAGTAGGACATAATATGTGACCAAATTTGACTGGGAGTCAGTCATCTAGCATGTTTTCATTTTATTTTTTTCATGTCATATGAAAGCTGGGAATCATAGCAAAAATAATGATATATTGGTTAATAAGATTGAGTGAATAGTTTTGAAACTATTTTTTTGAAAAAAAGAAGAAACTGAGTTACAGCTGTTTTTCTGAAAATCCCAAACAGGAAGCGGATGGCTTTTTTTTGAACGACGTCACATCCACATTCTACTTCTCTTAGTGACGATCGATCATTCCAAAGCTGTGTTATAGCGCCCCTTGTGGAATGTTCCCCATAAAATTAAAGAACGCATCAATGCGATCTTGGCAATCAATGTGTTAAGCTACAAGCTCACAACGCTCTTCAACTCTTCAACGTTTTCAGGCCAAGGACCCCCTAGCTGAGAGAGAGATGAAGCAGGGACCCCCTCTATATTGTATAAAATTGTTTTTCAGATAAACTTGTGCTGCTCTCTTTTTCCCACTACACCTATAACTCTTTTCCAAAAATAGCCGATCTACAAGCCAATCTCTAGCGCTGCGAGACGTTCAGAGCTTGTAGATCTGCTATTTTTGGCTAAAGTTCTCCTCAGAAAAGGGATACTAGGGTTCAAGTGGTTAATGTAAAAAAAAAAAAAAATCATACCACACAGAGATTTGGCGGACCCCCTGTAGTAACTCTGAGGACCCCCTGTCTGTCTGTCTGCTGTGTAGAGCCTGTCTGTCTGCTGTGTAGAGCCTGTCTGTCTGCTGTGTATGCTGTGTAGAGCCTGTCTGGCTGGGGTTGCTATGATGATCAATTTACCATATTAGGGACATCAACAGGCATCGACTTCCTTGATTGGCCAGCCCAACCCATCAGCGGATTGGTCAAACATTGCATGACTCTTGTGCCACTGAACCAATATAAGTGGTAGAGCACACATTATGACTCCATTCTGTTGCACAACGAGACTTGAAGATTCTAATTTGATCCCTGGAGGAATGTATTACTGGACGCTGCATCTGAACACAGTACCAGTGTTAGATGGTCAGGCTGCTGTTGCCGTGGGAGACAAAGTCTACTCATTTGGAGGGTACCGTAACATCAACAAGGATCAGATTGATGTTCACATCTTCAACACAGTGGCTTTACGCTGGAGGAAGTTGACCCCAGTGACAACTGGAAGAGGAGAATTTCACCTTGAGGTTCCATCCAATCGCTGCGGCCACACAGCTGTGCTGATAGAAGATATGATCTACATCTGGGGGGGTTATAAATATTACACAGGGGATTCCTTTAACGTGCTTCATGCATTTGATGTCAACGCCCACAGATGGTTCAAGCCCAAGGTTTCTGGAATTGTTCCAGAGGAGAGGAGGAACCACTCAGCCTGTGTCTTGGGGAAGGTCATGTTTATCCATGGAGGATACAATGGGACTGGATGCCATAATGACATGTACAAGTTGGACACCAACACAATGGTCTGGTCTTTAATTAACACCAGAGGCACTCCACCTCCTGTTTCATCACATCACTCGGCCACCAACATCGGGACAAAGATGTTTGTATTTGGGGGCGGAGACTTCGTTAGCAACAACATCATCAGAGTGTTTGACACAGAGACCAACTGCTGGCTGAACACACCTTCTGCACAGATTCATCCAGAAAGACGCCGGGGTCATTCAGCCTTTACCTACAATGGAGAGCTGTACATATTTGGTGGAAGAAATAGTTATAATACTGACCTCAATGATCTGTGGAAATTCAGTCCAAAGACCTTCTCCTGGATGAAGGTTGAGCCCAAAGGGAAAAGACCGTGTGGGATGTATCTGATGTGCTGTTGCATTGTGGGAGATCGTATCATCCTCTTTGGAGGATACAACAGACCTTATGACCTGTACATGTTAGACTTAAGTCCTAGTCTGAAGACAGTATGCAAACTAGCAGTTATTCAGTACGATCTGGACCAATCAGAACTCCCACACGACATCAGGTGGGAACTGGAAGCCATGACTAACAACAGAAACACATAAATAATATAAATAAGACGGGGTCCAATAAGGGGCGTGGCCTCATGTGGATGTCAGACTTCATGTGACCAATCTGTGACGTGAGTCAACTATGACATAATGACTCCATATTTGGGCAGGGTTTCTAGCCCGATCTGACTGCCATTGACTTCCATTATAACATTGAAGTTAAATATATCAAATATAAAAGGAATAAAGGCAAGGCTCCAGCCTCATCCAAATTCCATGTGAGAATTAAAAAAAATAAACCAGACATTGTTTATGTTTTTAAAAACAATTTGTTGCGAAAAAATGACAAAAGAAATATCTCCACATTAATATTCAAAAACCTCCTAACTCCACTTGAGCTGTATGTGGGCAGGGCCGTGGGAAGACGGTACGGCTGCTGTATGCGCATGCTTGCACGTGCGAAAATTCACGGTTTTTGGGCGGTTTCTGGGGTTATTTTGTTCATTTAATTCGGTTAATTCGGTTCCAGAACACTTATTGCACTAAATCCCCCCAAATAACGACCAACAACAACAGGCACATTATGCAAAAATGTTTTGATTTTTTTTTTTATATATATTTTTTAATATATTTTTTTAATTTTTCATACTTTATTTTCAGGGGGTGCTGCAGCCCCCTCAGCACCCCCACTTCCCACGGCTATGCTTTTTGAAATATGTAACTTTATAACTTTGTAATGGAAGTCAAGGAGGCTCAGACTGCACTGAAACCTTGTTATTACGTCATAGACGTGTCATAGTCAGACATGACTGATGTGACAGGACGGCCACGTTGAAGTCCCAGATGCACACAGCGGGGTGGGGGGGGGGGGGGGGGGGGGGGCACGCCGTTCCCACATACAGTCATTCCTCCTCCTTCTTTCTTTGTAATGTGAAACATGTCCTCAGGCCATCACTGGGCTATACACCACCATGGCCAAAAAAGGTGATGAAAAATGTTCCCCTTCATACCCCCCCCCCCCCCCCTCCATTGGAAAGTGAAGCCGTGCTATAGTGTGGTCTTTGAGTGTGATCTCGTCTCTGTCAGGTGGAAACCTCCTATGTCCAAAACTGATTCCAATTCAAAATTAGCTAAATTAGCAGATCTACAAGCTCGCGCCGCGTTATGAGCTTGAACTTTTTTGAACTTTTGATGCTTTTGTGAGGCTCTATAGTGTGATCAAGTACGGAGTTAATTTACAAAAGAACACAAAAGGTTAAACTATGGAGATGAGAGGTTTCATGTGGGGTGTGGTCTCTGCAGTAGCTTACCTCAGGTCTCTGTTTGGGATTAGATTAGATTAGTGGGATAACTCAGAGCTCAGCCTCTAACGTTTAACTAGGAGAGTTAGTGTCCTCTCAAATCTACAAATGAATAAATAAAGGGATCTAATTTTGTTCCCTTCTGCTACAGCATTGGTTCCCAAACTTAAATAATACATTTGGTGTCTCCCGGAGACCCAAACTTACAAAACAATCCATTATGATTTAACCACTATTCAATAGTGAAAATTGCAGATCTACACTTGTAGATCAGCTTTTTTCACTCTTTAAGTTTTTTTTGTATATATCTTTTTTTACATTTTTAAAAAATATATCTGAAACAATTTTGAAAGATGTTTTAAATTTCTTCAAAAAAAAATCTGAAAAGTTTAGATTGAAACAAATCTTTTTTGAAAATCTTTTGAAATGCAAAGAGACAAAAAATACTGTATATATATTTTTAGAGAGACCCACACACATGGCCCTGCGCCCCGAACATGAGTCCCAGCCGGCACACTGTATGGGAAGCAGTGTGTATTAATGTATAATACAGTTCCTACTGCATGAGAAAACCCAACACTGTCTACTTAACACTCTCAACACTTCACCTCAAAAAGCCTTATCTAATGAATCCCAAAGCTGTGCAGGGGGGGGGGGGGGGGGAGTAGGGGGGGGTGGGGGTGGGGGGGTAGGGGGAATTTACCGAACCTGAAGGAGATCTGTTGCTGGCTTCATCATGGTGTCCAGCTGGCTCACAGCTATCTAACCTCAGGATAACACTCTTCTCTCTCAGAATGAAAAGTGAAAGACGATACGGTATAAAAGCAGCTGCTTGCTGTCCTCACCTGTGTGAGAGCCAAGGCCAGGAGATGGCAGTCATGTTCAGTATAAAAGCTAAAACCCTGTGGTTAATGGCTGCCACCCGTTATCTGTTTATCTGTCCCATCCACATCTTTATGCCTCCACTTCATCTGCTGTGTGTGTGTGTGTGTGTGTGTGTGTGTGTGTGTGTGTGTGTGTGTGTGTGTGTGTGTGTGTGTGTGTGTGTGTGTGTGTGTGTGTGTGTGTGTGTGTGTGTGAGTGTGTGTGTGTGTGCGTGTGTGCGTGTGTGCGTGTGTGTGTGTGTGTGTGGGTTTTCCCCCTGTGCATGGAGGAGGAGGAATCTGAGGAACGTGCGTGGCTGACTGTGTGATGATTGAACCGGTCCAGGAGGTGATGGTGTAAATCTCTCTATCACTCTCAGCAGATAAGCAGCAGCAGCAATGTACACACACACACACACACACACACACACACACACACACACACACACACACACACACACACACACACACACACACACACACACACACACACACACACACACACACACACACACACACACACTTGTATTACTATACTTGTGAGGACATACAACTTAACCCCAACCCCTAAATGCTTCATCCTAACCCCAACCTGAATCTTTTCCTATTCCCCCAAATCATTTTTAAAGGGATAGTTCACCCACAAAAATACTTTTTATTCTATCGATTTTTACCATGAAGACTTGAATTCATGGATATTTTTGTTTTTTTGTCTCATTCATAAGCCAATAATTTGATGACCAGTGGACCCGTAGGCAGCGGTTCCGGTAGGAGACACAAAGGAGACTCTTTGAGTCTCCTACCGGAACCGCTGCCGGTCATCAAATTATTGTCTTAGGAATGAGACAAAAAAACATATCCATGAATTCAAGTCTTCATGTGGTGACTAATCCATAGGAAAAAAGTTATTTTGGGGGTGAACTAATACTATACAACCTTTTTCATGCCAAGGACACCTAAATTGATATACATTTGGCCGCGGACCCCCATTTGAAAATGTTTTGTGCCAGGGACCCCCAGAAGCAAATATATCAGTTAATTTTCGCTTTAAAAAATATAGATATTCAAAGATATGCACACTTTTTTCAAGGTTTTTCAAAAATAGCAGATCTACAAGCTCATAGCGCGGCACTCGGTGCCGCGCTATGAGCTTGTAGATCTGCTATTTTTGAATAGCCAAAGCTAAGTGGTTAAAAATGACTGTGACGCTATTAACACATTTTGCTGGGGACCCCCTGGTACTCCCTCAAGGACCACTGGTGGTCCCCGGACCACTGGTTGAAAACCACTGCTACAGTATACAGCACTTGGGACATTTTGCCCTCACATGTATACAGTAGTAACACACGCACACACACACACACACACACGCACACACAGGTATCCCTGGATTCTATGGGAGAACCCTTTGCCGTGTATAATATTAATATACCAGATAAAGCTGCTATGTCATTGCAGAGATGGAGCTCGGCGTAGATTAGCACAAGTTTACATCCTTCAGATAGCGTTTGTTAGCGTTTTAGCACGCAGAGCGGATTGCAGGCCGACATCAAAGGCAGGGCTGTGGCTTTGTGCCGTTGGACTGGAGTGATAAAAATGCCCTTCAATGTAAGAATGTTAATGATCTGCATGGGCTGTGCTGCTTTTGATGGAAGAATAAATATAGAGCCAAGTGAGAGCGTGTGAAAGAGTGTGTGTGTGTGTGTGTGTGTGTGTGAAAGAGTGTGTGTGTGTGTGTGTGTGTGTGTGTGTGTGTGTGTGTGTGTGTGTGTGTGTGTGTGTGTGTGTGTGTGTGTGTGTGTGTGTGTGTGTGTGTGTGTGTGTGTGTGTGTGTGTGTGTGTGAATGTGTGTATGTACAATTCTTTGTGTGGGTGTGTACACAATATGCACTTGAGTGTGCGTGATTATGTGTATGTGTGTGTGTCCTAACCCTGTGTGTGAGTGTGTGTGTATGTACATTTTTTTGAATGTGTGGGTGTGTGCACAATATGCACTTGAGTGTGTGTCTGTGTCAGTGTGTGTGTGTGTGTGTGTGTGTGTGTGTGTGTGTGTGTGTGTGTGTGTGTGTGTGTGTGTGTGTGTGTGTGTGTGTGTGTGTGTGTGTGTGTGTGTGTGTGTGTGTGTGTGTGTGTGTGTGAGATTCTGTCACTACAGTGTTTCACAATACGTGTAAAACTCAACACGT
>NC_139950.1:51302038-51362038 GCF_963454915.1 Gymnoscopelus microlampas
GTTTTGCTTCTGGTTTTGTTGGGGGTTCTGTTTGGTTTTGGAACCGCAAACGCGTATCGCTTAAATTCAGTGGTTCTCAAAGTGCGATCCTGGAACCCCCAGGGGTAAGCTGTGACTGTGTTTTTGCATTTTTCTATCACATCGTTAATGACCGATGCATGCAGGTCCTCGAGTTAAAGCTATCCATTTGTGTATAAATTATATGCCATTCTACTTTCTGTCTCTACTAATAAGAGAAACTACCATCTACCCCTAGTGTCTAACTCTCTGTCTGCTCTGTCTGTTGGGCATCTGTTTGGTCTAGTGTTTATTGAACAGTGTCCTCATCAATATTTCTTCACGGTTTAATTCTTCATTGTCTTGCATGCATGTTGATATATCTTTGTATCCATCTCTTTACAGTATAGTACGTTACCTGCGGAAGAAGCAGTGTCCAGCGGAGACAACCCAGCGTGAGGAAATCAGGGTGCCGGCACAGAAATCTTTTCCCGATGTAAATGGCGGCCATCCAAGGGTGAGTGCCAGGTAGAGCTGTGTTGCCGCCTAAGATACGACCCCTGCCAATCGATAGTCTCTTTTTGTGCCTCTTCCCACATACAGGCTTTTTGGCTGGCTTGTTAGGTTTTTTGATGCCAGGGAGAATGTTGAGTGGTGTTATTCTACGAGAAGATGCTGTGTGAGAAAACAAGAGGAGGCAATATTGTTATTAAAATTCATGAATTTATGCAGCATTGAATTCAATGAGGGACTAGATAATAGAATATGCCACAAACTACCATTAGAGCTATCTGTCTGGGCCTACAGACAGATAAACTACGCCACTACAGCCCCCATGATCCTAAATACCTCTTCTTATCATTTTGGATTTTACAGCTGGACCATTTCTCCCTGTAAAAGGCAGAAAACAGCAACTATTCTATAGGATGAACACAGTAGGACACACGGTTATACACGTCACATTCCTGCTGCTAATCATATGCTGGTGGCATAACAGATGGGCAGAGCTGTTGGGGTTCTATACATGCCCGTGTCTTCCTGACATTAGGGCAACTGCACCAAATGGCCTGACTCACAACACCTAAACATGTGGTACCACTTGACGTGACATGTTGATTCAGGATGAATCATTCCTAAGTTCCCTTACCTCGCCTAGCTTCTACCACAGAGCTAGCTACTATGTCACTCAATGAAACTTTTCAGAGTGGTGCAACTCAAAGTGATTCAAGAAATGATTGTTGTATTCTCCCCTCCATTCTGGATTTATAACCAAGTCCCTTTCAGTGGATAGTGATACAGTACATAATGCATGACAGGTTCGTTTTACCCTGCTGAGGATGTGTTCAGTACGAGAGGAACCGCAGGTTCAGACGTTTGGTCTGATCATCATCAGTTGTGATTGGATGTCACTCCCTCCGAAGTAGTGAGGGGACCAATCAGGGCCCAGTATGCTGATGTGGGGTGGCTCATCACCAGAGGATTTTTTAAAATAATTCAGACCTTGGAAATGCAGGTTGGCACAACATATTTTGAGATGGGGGTGGGGGTCCGCGGCTAAATTCATATCATTTTGGGGGTCCTTGACATGTACCACTGGCTTAATTCATACTCCATCATACAACGGTGTGGCGTGAATCAGGTTTCTGACCGGTGCGTCTCATTCAGAGGTCAGCCCTTCTCAGTGACGTGCACAGACATTTCGAGGGGCAGGTGCTCAAGTAAATTATACTTTCTTTTGTTGACTTGGTCTGCTCTTTTTTCCCTCTACACCTATACCTCTTTGCCAAAAATAGCCGATCTACAAGCCCACAACGCCTCGCAGCGCGAGGCGTTGTGGGCTTGTAGATCTGCTATTTTTGGCTTCCTCAGAAAAGCCAAAAATGCTAGGTTTCGAGTGGTTATGGTAAAAAGAAAAATAATTTCACATAAAGATTTGGCGGACCCCATGTAGTAACTCTGAGGACACCCTAGGGGTCCCGGAACCCCTGTTGAAGACCCCTGCTGTAAACTAAAAAAAAAAACTTCTTTCCCCCTTTTTTTCAAAAGGGCACTTCTGGTCAAGAGGGCAAAGGGCAGGACCTCTAGCACCACCTAGAGTCTATCTGTGCACGTCTCTGGCCCTTCTCACCGTGCTGGTAGAGACACAACGCTAACAAAACAACACAACTCTATTCCAACCGTTGACATGAATGCTTTCCTACAGAAACCCGGGGCTCATTTGTGGTTTTTCTGCAGCGCTAACCCAGTGGTTCTCAAACGTTTTCGTGTCAAGGACCCCCAAATTGACACTTATTAGCCCGCGGACCCCCATTTGAAATGATATGCCAGGGACCCCAATAAGAGAAGATTTTTTACTGCTCTAGCAGTGATTCTCAACCATTTTAATTTCAAGGACCCCCAGTTTGACATACATTAGGCTACGGACCCCCATGTAATGGCATTTCGATCTCTGGGACCCCAATTCCTATTGTAAAATCAATGTTAATGTAACTCTGAGAGTGTACAAATGGAACCAAATGGACCCGTTAGGGTCCATTTGGTTCCATTTGTACACTCTCAGAGTTACAGACACATAAGGGTCCATTTGGTTCCTATCCATCATTTAGCTGGGGACCCCCTGGAACCCCCACAAGTACCCCTGGGGGTCCCCGGACCCCACTTTGAGAACCAATGCGCTAACCTACAGCTTAGCAGCTGAAAAAATGCGGGTGCAACCGACCGCTGCATGGGCCAGGCCCGGGTTTGGTTCGTGTTGGCCTTCCCTGACTCCTCTCCTCTCCTCTCCTCTCCTCTCCTCTCCTCTCCTCTCCTCTCCTCTCCTCTCCTCTCCTCTCCTCTCGCCCGGCTGACCCGCCTGTGACCCGTCCTGTTCTCGTCATGCCTGATATTAGAAAAGTTTAATCATGGCCAGAGAGAGAGAGACATGCAAAGAGGATTAACATTCCTGGGTCTCCTACGCTCGCTCAGACGTTTTGCCCTTCTACAGCCCCCCCCCCCCCTCCCCTATACACCTTTGTTTGGGTTCTCACCCCCACATGTCTATGTCAGTGGTGGAAAGTAACTAGGTACTGTATTTAAGTACAGTTTTAAGGAGCTTTTACTTTACTGAAGTATTTCCAATTTTTTGTACTTTTACCTCTACTCCACTACATCTCAGAGGCAAATATTGTACTTTTACTCCACTACAATTATTTGACAACTTAACAGTAGTTACTAGTTACTTTGTAGATTTTGATTATAATTACAAAACATACTTTAACCACTTCAGCCCTATATACATTCACACATGCGTCGCGATGCGACGCATTGTGAGCTTGTAGATTGGCTATTTTCAAATGGCCGAAATACAGTACATTTTATACATTTGAAAACTTGTGACATGGGACATTCTATGAGTACTTTCTACTTTTCATACTTTAAGTATATTTTGATGGGACTTGGACAGGGGCCATTTTTGAATTGCAGCCTCCTGAAGGTGTATCTTTAGGGCAGTTTTGAAAGTGAGTAGGGTTTTACACTCCTTTACTCCTTTTGGTAGGGCGTTCCACATTTTTGATGAATAGCATGAGAACGCGTTAATTCCCTTTGTTGAGCCAAATCTGGGTTGAACATGATTTGTGGAGCTTCCTCTGGTGTTATGATCATGGACTTCATTAACAATTTGACAAATACAGGGGGATCCCAATGTTATGGTATATCTTGAAGACCAGGCCCATAGCAAGTTGCTGTACTCTGTCCTCAACCCTAAGCCATCCAATCCTAGCAAAATGAGCAGGGGTTAGATGGGTTTTGTGATTGAGACCAAGAGGTAGCCTCACAAGTTTGTTTTGGGATGTTTGGAGCCTTGTTTTTAAGGCCTTGGAGGTGTTGTGATACCATGAAGTGCATGCATAATCATAATGACCTTGTATGAGGGCCCCTGCAAGAATCTTCAGAGTATTCTTACTGACTAGACGATCAATCCTCCACAAATAGCGTGTTGTTTGGTTGACCTTTTTGATCGTTCTTTCGGCGTTTTTGTTACCGGAGAGGTTTGCCTCCAAGATAGAACCCAGGTAGGTAATTTCCTCCTTTCTTGTGATAACATCATCACCCACTTTGATCGTGAAACTCTCAGCCTTGCTAAGGTTAGGACTGGACCCAAAAAGGATGGATTCAGTTTTACCCAGGTGTAATGAAAGCTTGTTGTCGGAGAGCCAGATGCAGATCTTGTTGAGTTCAGTGCTGAGAATTTTCTCAACCTGCAGCATGTGCCTGTCCGAGACCAGCAGAGCCGAGTCATCTGCGAACAGGAACAGTTTGCAGTCACAAGCTGAAGACATATCATTCACATATATCAGGAACAGTAAAGGTCCTAGTATACTTCCTTGAGGAACACCACAAGTCACTGGGAGGGGAGGGGACTGCGTTTACTTCCACCACTTGCTCCCTCCCTTCCAGGTAGGATCTCATCCAGTTTGCCGACGTATCATCAAAACCTATTTCTTTGAGCTTATTGATCATAATTGGGTGATTAACGGTGTCAAAGGCCTTCTGGAGGTCCAGCATGACCATGCCGCAATATTTGCCCTTGTCGACATCTTGTTTGATAGAGTCGTTCAAATAGAGAAGGCATGTGTCAGTGGAGTGGTTTGTTCTGAAACCAGATTGGAATTTGTAAATTACATTGTTCTTGGCAAGATACTTATCGACCTGTTCATAGACTATTTTTTCCATGACTTTCTTTAAAATATATGTATTCAAAGATTTGCACACATTTTCATGATTTTTCAAAAATAGCAGATCTACAAGCTCCTAGCGTGTTAAGTGATCACCACATCATCACCTAGAGGAGCTGGACGGGTCCAACAGGTCGAAGAGATATGGTCCAGCTGCCAAAGTTGACAAAACATGAACAAACCTCCAGAGCTCTGGAATTTATTTAACCAACAACTAGGCTGCAGTGAG
Organism: Gymnoscopelus microlampas; assembly: GCF_963454915.1. NCBI lineage: Eukaryota > Metazoa > Chordata > Actinopteri > Myctophiformes > Myctophidae > Gymnoscopelus > Gymnoscopelus microlampas. Next base: position 51,306,983 of record NC_139950.1, read on the forward strand.
AAGTTGAAACATTTACAAACGTCAACATTAATTCAGACGACACTCTCATTACAGACGAGCTGGATGTGGCTAATCGCTTAAAAATCTTCTTTACAACTATAGCCACAACACTGGTAAAAAAAAAAGATTTACTACTCCATTCACTGCCTGGTTAAAGTGTTTGGGAAATATTCTGTATCTTGACTCCTGTGTTTTACTATGTATTTTTGGCGAAACATGCTATTTTAATTTTAGTAAAATCACTCGGATTTGCTGGCAGTGGCTTGACATTATTCATAAAAAAGATTTAATAATCATCCAAACTCGTTGTTGGCAGGCTGAGCCAAACTCGTCCATGGCAGGCAATTTAACACACTGCCCTCTCACTCTGGACTTTATTGTGTAAAGCACATCCAAGCATTCTACCAAAATCTAGGTGTACGCAAAGAGGATTTTAAACTCACCATGGTGACAACTGATGATGTGTTTAAAGAACTGAGCGCCCCCGAAAACAAAACAAGGCCACACAAAAAAGGAAGCATATTAGACCCTGGCAACTACCGCCCTATTTCTATTCTTAGTTCTATCTCAAAAGTTATGGAAAAAAATGTTAAAGGTCGAAACGTATCTTGCTGAAAAAAATATTTACGAATTCCAATCTACCATCAGAACATCTCATTCCACTGACACATGCCTTCTCTATTTGAACGACCACATCAAACATGAGGTGGACGCGGGCAAATACTGCAACATGGTCATGCTGGACCTCCAAAAGGCATTCGACGCGGTAAACCACCCTATACTGAAGCTGAAAGCAATCGGTTTTGTTACCTGCTGCCAGTTCCCAGCCGCTGCCAGTTCCCACCTGCTGCCAGTTCCCACCTGCTGCCTCCCCACCTGCTGCCAGTTCCCACCCGCTGCCATGTCCCCACCAGCAGGTTCCCACCTAAGGCCACTTGAGACAACTTGTGGCCACCTGATGCCACCTGAATCCAGTCCCCATCCGATGCCACCTGATGCCAGTTCCCGCCTGACGTCATGGCTGCCAGTTCCCACCTGATGTCATGTGGGAGTTCAGACTGTTCTGCACCGTACTGAATAACGGCTAGCTTACATAAGGTCTTCATACTAGGACTCAAGTCTAAGATGAACAGGTCTCCACAAAAGAGCATGACACGATCTCCAACCCTGCAACAGCGCATATAAGACATCTTAGACGGGCCTTTCCCCCTGGGCTCAACCTTCTTCCAGGCGAAGGTTTTTGTATTGAACTTCCACAGACCATTGAAGGTCTCGTCGCCACCAAATACGTACAGCTCTCCATCGTAGGAAAAGGCTTCGTGAGCCGAGTGTTTTTCAGGAAGAGGCGGTGCAGAAGCTGTGCTGCTCAGCCAGCAGTTGGTCTCCGTGTCAAACACTCTGACGTCGTTGTGGTAGTCCTTGACCCACAGGCTCACCTGGCCCCCGAATACAAACATCTTTGTCCCGATGATGGTGGCACAGTGCTCTGAGGAAGCAGGTGGCAGAGCTCCTCTGGTGTTAATTAAAGACCAGACCATCGTGGTGGTGTCCAACTTGTAGGTGTCATTAGTGAACCCAGTCAGCTTGTATCCTCCATGGACGAACATGACCTTCCCAAAGACACAGGCTGAGTGGTAGCACCTCGCCTCCGGAACAGTCCCAGAAACCTCGGTATTCAGCCATTTGAGGGCGTTGACGTTGAACGCATACAGCTGATTATCATGAATGAAGTTCTCCCCCCAGATGTAGACGATGTCCTCTACCAGCGCAGCCGAATGGCCTACACGTATGTAGGGAACCTCAAAGGGGAGCTCTCCTCGTCTTCCAGTTGTCACCGTGAGCAACTTGTCCCAGCGTAAAGCCACTGTGTGGAAGATGTACACACAGAGCTGAGTGTCCGGGATCAGGTGAGGGAGCCCGAAGGGCCCTCCGAAGAAGTATAGCCGGTGTCCTAGGCTGACCAAAGCATAGGTCCCATTTGGTCGTGTCAGAGGTACCGTCCAGCAGAACATCTCTCCCAGCAGTATGGATCGATCTTCTGTTGAACCGTAAAGGACCGTTATACTGAGATCTGCTGTTGAACTGTAAAGTTATGGACCTCTTTACTGTGATCTTCTGTTGAACTGTAAAGTTATGGACCTCTTTACTGTGATCTTCTGTTGAACTGTAAAGTTATGGACCTCTTTACTGTGATCTTCTGTTGAACTGTAAAGTTATAGACTGATATTGTGTGCACTGCATGTATATTGGTTCGGCCGCACAAACCGTCATGCAAAGTTTGGTCCAATCACACAAAGGCAACAGTTGCTGATAAGATATGTGCAGATCTTTTTACAGAACAGGGTTTCTAGCCCTATGCCAAACCACTGGCCATTGCTGGCCATTGGAAAGGAAAGGGGTGGAGTTGGTTTGTTAGTCCTCTTCCCTAAACCTACTGTCCTCCAGGTAATGGATTACAGACTGACACAACATGAGACCAGACAGGCTTAAGGTCGTGTACAAGCTGTCCCGGCACGTCAAGCCCAACCAACTCCCGTTACCATGTAGATGGCAATTGTCTAGAAATCTACCACTGCTGGCAACACGAGACAGCCAGTGAATACTACATAGTGTATATACTGTATATTAGGGGTGTTCGATATGGCGATAGATATCGTCGCGACGATACTATGTCTCCACAATATGCTTTTTTAGAGATATCGTATCTATCGTCATAGAGTGTGCACTCACATTCTATGATTTGCAGTTCTTTTTTTTTGTAATGATTTGTTTATTGACAATACACAGTGTATACATCATATCACATTTCTTTTCTTTTTTCTTTTTTGCAAACAAGACAGAAATAAAAAGACAAAGAATAAAGGAAAAGACATGATACACAAAACTACAAAAGGAAAAGGACAAAAAATACAAAAACAGACCCCCCAGACCCTCCCCCCACCCCTTTCCCAGAATGGTACACTACTCAACCCTCAATAGACTCTTATTTTCCTCTTTTCACAACACAATTCAGACAATTTCCAATACAATAAGACAAAAACAAAAAGTCAGAGGAGAAAGAAAAATCAAGAATTAGGAGATAATGATGGAAGAACATCAAGGAAATTACCCCAGATTTTCTGATATATTGCAGGATTTCTTCTTACATTATATAATATCTTCTCTGGTGTGCAATAAGATGAAAGCTCATTTAGCCAATGTCTCTGTGAGGGCGAATTTTCAGATTTCCAATTAACTAGAATAACTTTCTTCGCGGCTGTACTGGCGAGTGATACAAAATATTTTTTATTCAAGTTTATATTAAGCAGACTGACGTCCCCCAGTAACCATATTCTTGGGTCATGTGGTACGTCAAATTCTACGACCTCTGAGACACTGGACAAGATGAACTTCCAATAATCATCTATGCATGGGCAACTCCATAACATATGAACCAGGTTACCTTCTGATATTTTACACCTTTGGCACATAGCAGAAACATTCCCATCAATCTTGTGCAATCTGAGTGGAGTAAAGTAAGTTCTATGAAAAATGTTAAATTGCATCTGTCTATGTTTCGTAGAAATCAACACTCTCTGGGATCTCTCTAAGATGTTTTGCCAATCCGGGTCATCATAAGTGCATCCCAAGTCTGTCTCCCATTTATGTTTAAAAGTCATCGCATTATAGATCGGCAGATTTTTGTTTAGAATATTATAGATGGAGGATGTTAGACCTTTGGTAGAGGTAACAAGTGTACTGGTCATGTGGTCTTCCAAAGGGGATCTGTTTGGGATATTTGGAAAGTCTGTAGATTTTTCTTGAATCCAATGTCTAATTTGGAGATATTTAAAAAGGTCATGCCTAGGAAGGTTAAATTTGGACGATAATTGTTGAAAATTAGCCAATATGCCTTTATTATACAGATCCCCCACAGTACTGATTCCATTATTGACCCATCTTTTCAGTATACCATCAGCTATGGGGTATGGAATATTAGGGTTTCCCCACAGAGGTGTCAGTCTCATCAGAGAAGTATCTTTTCCTAATAATTTATGGGACTCCTGCCATGCTTCAAAAGCGCTCAATATTATAGGATTTTTTGTGATTTTGGAGAGGGTTTTCTTAGAGCCCAAGAAAGGGGCGACCTTCAAGGGAGTTTCACCAAGCTCTAACTGTTCTATGTGCAGCCACCTGACCTCACCAACCTCAGGATGCAACCACGTCCACAAAGGGCGGAACTGCGAAGCCAAATAATACAATCTAAAATTAGGGAGACTTAGGCCTCCCTTATTATAGGGAGCTTGGAGTGTGCTTAATTTGACACGTGGAGCTTTGTTCTGCCACAAAAATGTGGAAAGGGGTTTATTAAGATCCCTAAAAAACCCTTTAGAAACAGACAATGGGATGCACTGAAACAGATAAATACATTTTGGTAACACATTCATCTTAATCGTATTCACTCTACCAATTAAGGACAGTGGCAAGTCAGTCCATCTTTGAACATCGATTTTAACTCTCTCCAATAGATTCAAATAATTGTCTTTAAAAATCTTATCACGCTCTTTTCTAATTTTTATACCTAGATATTTGAAACCACCAGGACAAGTTTTCAGTGGATCGATAAGTTGTATCCTGTGTATTTAAAGGAAGAACCTCACTTTTGGTTAGATTTATTTTATATCCTGAAGCTGCGCTGTACTCCTGTAAACACTGGAACAGTGGAGGGACTGAATCGGCTAAATCAGTCAAGTAAATCAATACGTCATCAGCATATAAGGACAGCTTGTGTTCAATTGGACCAAATTTAACACCAGAAATGGCTTCATTGGCTCTGATTGCAAGGGCAAACGGCTCGATGGCGATCGTAAACAACATGGGAGAGACGCAACAACCCTGTCTAACTCCTCTAGAGAGTAAGAAGGGGTCCGACATGAGCCCGTTAGTAAGAATTTGAGCCTTTGGGGCATTAAAAAAAGTCTTAATGTATTTTATCATTTTTTCTCCAAAGTTCATTCCCTCTAGAGTCTGAAATAGGAAGCTAGGCTCAATTCTATCAAAACATTTTTCCGCATCCATTGATATTATTAATGTGGGCTCTTTTGTCCTCTGAGCAGCATCTACTATATGGAACAAGCGGCGAACATTATCTGACCCTTGCCTCTTTTTGACAAATCCTGTTTGGTCAGGATGGATTATTTTTGGCAAGACAAGCTCCAATCTGGTTGCAATCATTTTAGAGATTATCTTGTAGTCTGCATTTAAAAGACTTAGGGGTCTATAAGAGCCACATTTTTGCCTATCTTTGTCAGGTTTAGGTAATAATGTTATAGTTGCCAGTTCCAGAGTCGGTGGAAGGGCTTGTCTGTCCAATGCATCCTTAATCATATTTGTCAAAGGGGGTAGTAATTTATCTGAAAATGCTTTGAAATATTCAATTGGAAAGCCATCTGGTCCAGGGGCTTTATTATTTTGTAGAGAGTTAATGGCCAGGAGAACCTCCTCCTCAGTTATATCAGCATCTAGCCTTTCTTTATCCTCAGGAATGATCTGAGGGAGAGGTACGCCCTCCAGAAAGCGCTCCGCAGCAGCATTAATGGTGCCGTGATCAGATTTATATAACGTTTCGTAAAAGAGTTTAAATTCAGCATTAATCTCTTTTGAGCCAGTCAGAACACTGCCCTCTTCGGTAACAATGGAGTGAATAATCCTGTCTGCATCTTCCTTTTTAATCTGCCATACTAGGAGTTTACTTGTTTTATTTCCATATTCATAATTCATAATAGTGATAATTGGTCCTAGCCAAAGCAGCCTCCGCCTTATTAGTGCACAAATTATTGTATTGAATCCGTTTTGAAGTCAAAGTATTAAAAACGTCCACTCTATTAGACTGAGAGTGTTGCTGTTCCAGCATTTTGATTTCTACGTCCAATTGCAATAGGGTTTCTCTCTTTTCCCTTGATTTATGAGCACTGTATGATAGAATACATCCTCTCATGTACGCCTTAAGACTTTCCCAAATATTGGCATGAGAAGCCGTGTTCAAATTAGCCTCAAGAAAGTGATCAATTTGGGTGTTCATAGAGGAGATAAATTCCGGATCTTTTAACATGAATGATTTAAATCTCCATCGAAATGAGGAAGGTCGTGTAGTCTCCATTTTCCAAATCAATTTTACTGGGTTATGATCAGATAATGCAGCTGGTAAATAAGCACAGCTCGTAACCCTTGTAAGTATATTTTGTGGAGCTAGAAACATGTCGATCCTACTGTAACTTTTTTGGGAATTGCTATAAAAGGAGTAGTCCTTACCATTGGGGTTAAGTGCACGCCAAATGTCACACATTCCCAAGTCCTTCATACCATGATTCAGCACCAAGGCTGCCCTGGATGGTGTGAGTGTCTTTGGCTGCGAGCGGTCGGCTGCCGGCGATAAAACCAGGTTGAAGTCCCCTCCGACAAGGCACTGGCCCTCGACTGCTGCTAGTTTCAAGAGAAGATCGCTAAAAAATGATGGATCATCATGATTGGGACCATATATGTTTACTAATGTTACCCTGTTTGAATTTAAAACACAGTCTAAGAGCAAGAATCTGCCATTCCTATCCTTTTTTACTGAGTTCAATTTGAACATTATGTTTTTGTTTACAAGTATGGCAACTCCCCGTGCACTAGTAGTATAAGAAGAGAAAAAGACGTGGCCGATCCAGTCCCTTCTTAGCTTCATATGTTCCAGATCTGTAAGGTGAGTCTCCTGAATGAAGGCAACACCTGTGGATAATTTCTTTAAATAAGTAATTATTTTCTTCCTTTTGATTGGAGAGTTAATTCCCTTTACATTCCAGGAGACAAAATTTAGTTCACTAGTCATTTAAATGAATATGGAGCATATCATACTAATAGATTCCCAGTCAGGAGCACAGCGCAAAAGGATTCCAACAATGTACAGTGAGCTATAAATCAGGTATTGTGTCATGAACAAGGTGCCGTAGCTATTAGAAGATAATAGAAAGCCAAAGTAGCGACCATTCAAAACCCCAGGAGCCCATGAAATATCCCCAAGAAAACAGAAAAACAGAAAAACAAGCATTAGATGGGCTACTCTTACCTAGTGTAAGGCTGCCCTCACAGTTACTAATCATTTCTCTAAATACCAACCTCAATATAAAACAAAAATAGAAAAAATTAAAATAAAGTAGTGAATTGAAGCCTCCTTCAGACAAATCTGCAAACAGACCATATAATTTTCTTTGGGAAAAAAACATATCCACACTTCGCCTCACGGTGGCGCCAATTACCCACACACTTTTTAGAAGAAAAAACAAAACAGGCCGAATCTGGCATTGCAGTCTTGCATCATCACCGTGCAGTGTGCAGACATTCTTTGCATTCCAAACTCGCCCCTCCCCCCCGCTCCCAGCTAAATCTACACAACGCACCACAGAAGTCAAGTTAGTCCCCAGAGTAGTTTAACTAATCGGCTTAGCAAAAAAATAAAGCAAGCACAAGTATGCATATACTGTATAACTGTTATGTGCATCAAAAAAGTACAACTATATAAATTAAAGGAGTGAGGAGTAGTGGGCAAGCTGGCAGGCCAAGAATATTAAGTGAAATAATAAATCCAGTCATTCCAGTTACTTTTAAAGTTATTAATTCTAAAATCAAATCTTATACTATAAGAAAAGTAGTCTAAATGGGCCTATAAAATGTCAAGTGTAATGTAGATGGAGGCTTCATCACTAACAATGTCACTCAGTAAATCACAGCATCGGTCATAAGTATTCCCCCCCTCCTTAACAAAGCAAAAAACAGATCAACGTTTTAAGACATATTTAGTATCTGAAAAGTTAAATTCAAGGCTAATTCAATATCAAAAACAACAAATCCTCCATGTCAGGGTATTTTTTGTAACAGGAAAAGAAAACAAAAAGAGAAACGTAAAACAAGTAACCTAGCGGTGGAACAATCTTGAATAGACCAACAACCTAATAATACATACATTTGAAATATACATATACATCATTTTGCAAGTTGTTAGATCAAAAATAAAATGAAAATCAGGTAGAGCCAGTATAATAACAAAAAAAGTGTAAAGTGGTGACCCAACATATAAACAAAAAAAATAGTCCTTACTGTATATAGTCTAATTTTAACAAGAAGGGTCCCCCTCTATGTGCAAAGTAAGTCAAGTAAAAAAAAATGTCTATAACAGGAAAAAAACAAACATTGTAAAAATAGTTATTTGACTTACTCCCAGTCCTTTTTCAGGAAGAAAAATCCCGTGGCTGTCCTGTCATAATGTCCGCTAGGTTTAACCTGTTGAAAAAAGAAAGATCCTGACAAAATACTTTTTTAATCCAAGGTCTTCACGAAGTCCTCCACTTCTTCTGGTGTGTTGAACCACTTGACCGCTCCACCGTGGGCCACGCGCAATTTTGCTGGATGATATAGGCGATAGTCAGTGATGTTTTTATCCAGCAACAGCTGTTTTGCAGCCTTGAAAGCATTCTTCTTGCGTCGCGTCTCGGCGCTGCAGTCAGGGTGGAGATATATTCTTCTCTTGTCGAGGAAGACTTCTTTCATCTCTCTAGATCGGTGGAGAATCTTTTCTCTGTGTTTGAAGTTAAGGATTCTTGTGGCCTGGTCTTGTCCTCAATGGGTTTACCCAAGTGATGACAGCGTTCAACGACAAATGTGGTCTCAAAGACGATAGGGTTGAGGACCTGTGGAATAATGTGTTCCAGGAACGCAGTGGGGTCCCGACCTTCAGCTTTTTCTGGTATATTAAAAATAACCACATTATTCCGCCTACTTCTGTCCTCATAATCATTCAATTTAATTTCCGCGTCTCCCAACTTCTTCTCAGTTTCACCCAGTCGGAGAAGAACGTCCGCCATGTTGTCTTCATTCGCAGAAACGCGTACTTCCAATTCTCCGACTTGATCTGATACAGTTGTTAGAGAGTTCTCGATTGTCTTGAGAGCCAGTTGAATGTTGGATGTTTTGTCATCAATCTGTTTAGACAAATCATCTTTGCAATCACGTATCGCTTTCAACACTGTCTCTAACGTTAGTGGTCCATCACCGTCCGCCATTGTTTGGTACGATGTGGCGTCGTTAGAATCCTCCGACAAAATAGCCTTCTTGCTTCTGAGGTTGTATGGATCCATGCACCGAGCGACGAAATAATCCAACTATTGTTCTGTTAGTTGAGGTTTTTTAAACAAAATATAACATTTTTGAGGTAACTGTGAGGCAAACCGTTGGAGCTCACAGACGCATGACCGCCCTCGTCAACAGCCAAACCGGTCTCATCTATGATTTGCAGTTCTATACCTTAATTTATACTTCTGTAGTACGACGGTTTCGTTCACCAAAAATAGCAGATCTACAAGCTAACAACACGTCTCGACCGCACGTCCGGACCGCATTGATTGCTTTAAGATCTGTTGTGTTCATCAGACAGGCTCCCTAAGTCCCCGCCCCCTTTCTTATTGGCAGCAAGGCGATCGTCGCTCTTGTCAGTCTGCACAACAGCAGTAATGGACGGAGAGTCAGGCTCATTTGGATATTCCAAAACCGACACGGTGCAAACTAAAGTTAATTGCAAAGTTTGCAATGTTCGAACGTCACTCAATATAACTTTTAACCAAACGCGGGTGAAACAGCGACGGTGTCCCTGCATAAAGAGTGCGCGCACGCACATGGATCGACGGACCTCGCGTATCGATTAAAAACAATAATTCGTACCCTATACCTCTATGTTCGTACCTCGCTTACAAAAGCTTATCAACAATGCAGAAATACTCACAAGCTCACAACGGGTCGCAAAGCGACGCGTTGTGAGCTTGTAGATCGGCTATTTTCAAATAGCCAAAGTATATAGGTATAAAGTGGTTAATGCGTGTTTTGTAATAATACAAATCTACAAAGTAACTAAATTGTAGTGGAGTAAAATAACAATATATGCCTCTGAGATGTAGTGGAGTAGAAGTAAAAGTACTGAACATTTAAGATAATCCAGTAAAGTGAAAATTCCTCAAATTTGTACTTAAGTACATGTACTTTGTTACATTCCACCACTGACTATCAGATGTTCTGTCTGAAGCAGTCTGTTACACTACTAACTCACCATCAAGCAGCCTACACTGAATGTCACATGATGCAACAGCTGGATAAAAAGGAATAGATTTGTGACAAATGCACATTATATTTATTACATTTATCTGCTTGATCTATGGGTGTTATTTTATACGAGTGATATGTAACATCTGATCTGTTTATGCATGTTATTATATACGAGTGATATGTGACATGTTGGACTGTATGAGCTATATGGACATTTCCAATTCACGTGAGGGTAATGGGTCTGATCAGGGGATGATTGAATGATTTGGGCCACCCGACGTTACTAATAGAGGGTGCAGCACAGGGGGGAGGGATCGAACAAACAAACCTGTGTACCGGTGGGAACGGGTGGAATCAAGAGGAGATCTCCTGGGCGCCAGCCTTACTGTTAAAGACAATGTTTTAACTTAGTTTGAGCTGCAGCCAAGCATTAGGAACGGGCGAGCCCTGTGGAGAACGGACCGTATCGTTGCAGTGCCGTGGGGAATCGTCAGCTGGATTAGTGAATGAACCGCCGGTCGCGGAGAGGATTCTTACGGCGCCGCGGGTGAGACAAATCCATGTTCTGTTCCGGTGGATTACAGTTTAAGGGGTACCCCGAGTCTTAATAGTTGGACCGTCAGTGCGGAAGAACGGTTACGAGTCGTTTGGAATCTAAGGAGCTAATAGACAATCTCGGGACCGCGGACAGAAGCGGCCGTCTCAAAACTTAACGCGGGACTGTTTATTATTCTCTCGTAAAACGAGTAAGCGACCCTCCGTGGTGGCGTTCTGACTCTTTGTGTTATTGTTTAAGTGTGAACTTGTGTTTTGAAGGATCAAAGTACTTTTGGGAATTGTTTGGGGTGGGAGGGGCTTTTGAAATAATTATTGTTTGTTGATTTGTTTATTTATTTGTTGTGTAGTAGGGAAAGAGACAGGGACAGTCTATTTCAAGCCAGTGTATTATTTATTTACTGTTTGCCCTGTTGAATATTATTTTGTGGCTTAAAATTACATAAAGTAATTCAGTTTAAACCTACCGATCCTGTTGTTTTCCTTTTAGTTAATAATTTCCCTTTCTAAGCAAAGGGCCGATTGTTACATGTGGTGGCCCGTACGGGGATCAAGGTTTAAAAAGTAACTGAGAGCCACAATTTAATAGTTGTTGTAAAAGGGTAAAATAAAATAATACACTGTAAAAAAAACATCTGGGTGAAAACGGGAAAAAAGAAAGGGAAAATCACAATGGAACAAAAGGGGGGAAAAGAAAAACAGGTAGTAGAGGCGGCAGGCGACTTGGAGGGAAGTGAGGGCCCTAATGTCAAGGTACAGCGACACTTGGCTGTACTTAAGGACAAGCTGCAAGCCTGCGAGAAGGAAGTGCAGCGGGGGCGGGGTGACTTTGTAGAAGCAATGGAGAGTGCTATTAACAGGGAGGAGGTCCTACGGGGGTACCTAGATCGGAGAATGGCAGAGATTGAGACTCTCATCATAACCTCCGTGGAACAACTCCAGCAAGAAATGGTTAAATGGTTTAGGAGGAGGGATGAGAAGTGGAACAGTGAGATGGCGCAGTTGAAAAAAATCAATACGCCACGCCTAAGGTCCCAAACTCCGCCTAAGCCAGAAAGTCGTTCCAAGGGAACAGGTACTCCTCAAGGTCGTCCCACCAGTACTCCCTACAGTCAGCCCACCCGTACAGCTCAGGGGCCACCCACGATTTCCTCCCATGGCCTGCCCTCCAGCAACTGCTGGAAGAAGATCAACCGGCAAAGCGCCTCACAGCCACTGCCCAACCTGTCGTCGGCGCAGATGTGTGAGGCTGTGCCGAGGTTACCATCGAGGGGCGGTGAGGGTATCACTCTGGGATCCCGAGCCCGAAGCGTCCCACCGGGGGTGGGAGGCCTGTACCAGAAGTGGCCATCGGGGTTAACCCTTGCGAGCCTAGCCAGGGCTCAGAGGGCAGATCCCGAGGTCCGAGCTCTACGGGAAGAGATACACCAGTCCGACCAGTGGACAGACCGCATTGGCTATGAGGAAATCCAAGGAATCTTGTATCGAAGGCAGCCTTCCAAAGACGGTGGACGGAAATATCAGGTGGTGGTGCCCAACAGCCGGGTCCACTGTGTCCTGGAGTATTTCCATAATCGCCCCACGGGTGGTCATCCAGGGCGGCTAAAGACACTCCTTCGAATCCTTGAGGTGGCCTGGTGGCCGACGGTCCGCAGAGACGTGTGGGAGTACGTGAAGAGGTGCCACGTGTGTCAGCAATGCAAGCCAGGAAATGGTAAGCCGCCCGCCCTACTGCAGCCCACTCGAGTAGACCGGGCAGGAGAGTCCCTGGGGATCGACCCGACGGGGCCATTCTCGAGAAGGGATAAAAGGAACACCATGCTGCTGGTCACCATTGACAATTACAACGAGTGGGCCAGGGTCAAAGAAATTACACGAAGGGGGGGTGTCTCTCAGCCTAGACAAGCCAAATATTATGAGGTCCGGCGGAAACATGGCCAGTTCAAGCCGGGTGATTTGGTCTGGGCGAGAACGCACTCACTTTCAAAACCATCTGACGCAAACTCGTCAAAGCTAGTGCCCCCGAAATGGTCAGGTCCAGCTATAGGACGAATCAGATAGGCCCTGAAAATTACTGAGTGAAATGGAAAGTGTTAAAAAGTGGATACATTTTAAATGTGGTCAACCTCAAACCCTCCGTTGGGAAGACTTGAAAATTAGCTTCCAGCTGGGGGGGGGGGGGACTGTGACAAATGCACATTATATTTATTATATTTATCTGCTTGATCTATGGGTGTTATTTTATACGAGTGATATGTAACATCTGATCTGTTTATGCATGTTATTATATACGAGTGATATGTGACATGTTGGACTGTATGAGCTATATGGACATTTCCAATTCACGTGAGGGTAATGGGTCTGATCAGGGGATGATTGAATGATTTGGGCCACCCGACGTTACTAATAGAGGGTGCAGCACAGGGGGGAGGGATCGAACAAACAACGGGTGGAATCAAGAGGAGATCTCCTGGGCGCCAGCCTTACTGTTAAAGACAATGTTTTAACTTAGTTTGAGCTGCAGCCAAGCATTAGGAACGGGCGAGCCCTGTGGAGAACGGACCGTATCGTTGCAGTGCCGTGGGGAATCGTCAGCTGGATTAGTGAATGAACCGCCGGTCGCGCAGAGGATTCTTACGGCGCCGCGGGTGAGACAAATCCATGTTCTGTTCCGGTGGATTACAGTTTAAGGGGTACCCCGAGTCTTAATAGTTGGACCGTCAGTGCGGAAGAACGGTTACGAGTCGTTTGGAATCTAAGGAGCTAATAGACAATCTCGGGACCGCGGACGGAAGCGGCCGTCTCAAAACTTAACGCGGGACTGTTTATTATTCTCTCGTAAAACGAGTAAGCGACCCTCCGTGGTGGCGTTCTGACTCTTTGTGTTATTGTTTAAGTGTGAACTTGTGTTTTGAAGGATCAAAGTACTTTTGGGAATTGTTTGGGGTGGGAGGGGCTTTTGAAATAATTATTGTTTGTTGATTTGTTTATTTATTTGTTGTGTAGTAGGGAAAGAGACAGGGACAGTCTATTTCAAGCCAGTGTATTATTTATTTACTGTTTGCCCTGTTGAATATTATTTTGTGGCTTAAAATTACATAAAGTAATTCAGTTTAAACCTACCGATCCTGTTGTTTTCCTTTTAGTTAATAATTTCCCTTTCTAAGCAAAGGGCCGATTGTTACAGATTATCTATCAGCAGCATAAAAAACTAGACGCGTCACAATTGGCAATTGCAAAGTGTGGTTGCGCCGACGCCGGTCGGGACTCGAGTAATACGCCGGGAGGAATACCGTCGGAGACTGCGCCAATTACATTGTCACGTCACTCCTGAGATCACATTTTGAGAGGATCGATCTCCCAAAATGCATGTTTTTGCATCAAACGGTTACATTTTGCGCATTTGTGGCGCCCCCTATGGATCAAAGTGGAAATGCTTTTGGGGATTGGTTTAGTATACCACCCTTGACATGTGATTCAATTTTGGGATTGACCGGACGTTTCGTTCGTGATTTATGGCATTTTTCATCAAACGGGCCCCTCCCGCTAACTTTGGAAGCCATTTACGGACGAACGGTACGGACTATCAAAATGCCGCTTGGATAGGTTTATCGTATGGGTCCATAGATCACGTGTACCAATTTTTGTGAGATTTGGAAAAAAAGTTGAGGAAAAGGAGCAAAAAATGTGTTTTGAAGAAAATTCTAAATGGCGGAAAATCTATCCTGACGCAAATGGGTGTGGCCTATATGGGGAGATGCGTTGTGCCCCAAGGAATCCAGGGAAAAATAAATTTTGATTTTACGACCTACGGTTCAAGAGTTATAGGCCAAAAGGTAAAGTGGGCTGTTATAGCGCCACCATGTGGCCGACTGGTGTGATTATTTTCTTAATAATTTTGCAAGAAACTATTAACCTCCCCTCCAAGTCTTGTAACTGTAGCCTTTACGGTTTCCGAGAAAAAAAATACTTGAATGGGAGTTTTTGCAATTCCCATTAAAGTGGATGGGGAAATTTAATGCACAAATAAATCAATATCAAAAAATCTATCCTGACGCAAATGGGCGTGGCCTATATGGGGAGATGCGTAGTTACCCAAGGAATCCAGGTGAAAGGAAATTTTGATTTTAGGACCTACGGTTCAAGAGTTACAGGCCAAAACGTAAAGGGGGCTGTTATAGCGCCACCATGAGGCCGAATGGTGTGATATTTGTTTAAATAATTTCGGACAAAATTATGAACCTTCTCTCCAAATCTGGTAACTCTAGCTCTTACGGTTTCTGAGAAAAAAATACTTGAATTAGATTTTTTTCACTTTTACATTAAAGTGGATGGGGAAATTTAATGCACTAATAAATTAATATCAATTAAACTATTCAACCAATGTCTTAGCAAAATACAAGCGCACGATTCCCGTTCAAGACGGTCATTTTGATATATGGCACGACATTAAAAAACTGTGGGAGGAGATGCGGTTTGAAATAGAGTTTATCTATAAAGATATAAAGAAAGTGTATAGAGTACTATAGTGTGGTTGCCCTGTTAGGGCAACCACACTAACTAATATTATACTGTATCTATCTATCAGCAGCATAACAAATATATATAATATCTATATATCTATCTATCTATCAGCAGGATAAAAACGAATATTATATCTATCTATCTATCTATCTGTCTGTCTGTCTGTCTGTCTGTCTGTCTGTCTGTCTGTCTGTCTGTCTGTCTGTCTGTCTGTCTGTCTGTCTGTAGCATAAAAACGATTATATCCATCTATCTATCTATCTGTCTGTCTGTCTGTCTGTCTGTCTGTCTGTCTGTCTGTCTGTCTGTCTGTCTGTCTGTCTGTAGCATAAAAACGATTATATCCATCTATCTATCTATCTATCTGTATTTAGCCTGTCTGTCTGTGAACACATTAATTAATAAGATATGATGATTCATTATATTATATAATATAATCATTATACGTGCCCCATGATCATATCTTATAAAATGTTATAATCATATAATATAATGAATCATCATATATGTTATTAATAATCATAAAATAATAATCCTAAAACAAACATAAAACAATTATGGTGATATATATTGTCTATCGTGATATTTCTTGAAAAATATCGTGATTTTTCAATATCGAACACCCCTACTGTATATACAGTATTGATACTGTTAAATAGTATTCACCGGGGACCATATATGCATGGCAGGGGTCGTGTCCATTCCCCCCGAGTCAAACCAAAGAATGCATACCATTTTTGAAACGTTATTTCATTTTTATAGTTTCTGCAGATGGCAATGCGCCGTGCGCTTGTAGATCTGCTATTTTAAAGATTTTTTTGGAAGCCTTTGAACTGTGAAGTTATGGACCTCTTTACTGTGTGCACTGCATGTATATTGGTTCGGCCGCACAAACCGTCATGCAAAGTGTGGTCCAATCACACAAAGGCAACAGTTGCTGATAAGATATGTGCAGATCTTTTTACAGAACAGGGTTGCTAGCCCTATGCCAAACCACTGGCCATTGTTGGCCATTGGAAAGGAAAGGGGTGGAGTTGGTTTGTTAGTCCTCTTCCCTAAACCTACTGTCCTCCAGGTAATGGATTACAGACTCACACAACATGAGACCAGACAGGCTTAAGGTCGTGTACAAGCTGTCCCGGCACGTCAAGCCCAACCAACTCCCGTTACCATGTAGATGGCAATTGTCTAGAAATCTACCACTGCTGGCAACACGAGACAGCCAGTGAATACTACATAGTGTATATATACTGTGTATATACAGTATTGATACTGTTAAATAGTATTCACCGGGGACCATATATGCATGGCAGGGGTGGTGTCCATACCCCCGAGTCAGCCAAAGACTGCATACCATTTTTGAAACGTTATTTCATTTTTATAGTTTCTGCAGAGAGATCTGCAAGCTCACAACACATGGCAATGCAATTCGCCGTGCGCTTGTAGATCTGCTATTTTAAAGATAGTTTTTGGGAAGCCTTTGGAAGCTTGCTTTTATTTTTCCTTTTTTTTTTGTTTTGTTTTTTCTGAACCTGAATGACCTTGACTCAGCCACCCTGTATCTTGATGGCACCAGATCCTTCCTTTGCCTGTGAAGGCTTCCTTTGCGTGTTCCATGTGCGAACGATGTGATAGAACCTGCCAACAGGTTCCGGCAAGTGCCTCATATCCCAGTTCCTTCCCATTGGAGGATGATCAGGATTGACGTTTCCTGGCATATAATATTCCTGCTTTCCATCTTGCACCCATTCTAGATACAAATACTGCATCGGCTGATGCTTGGCAGCTCTTTGAATACGACCAGGAACTGCGTCTGGTCTGCAGCTCGTGAGCAGATCGCCAAGCCAGTCTGACACCCTCTTACCGGCATTCTTGTCACGTTGGCGTTCGTCATCGGTGTAGAGCACACAGCTCTCAGCAGTCTCCATCTTATCCTCTCCATCCTTGGCCCCTTCATACCATTGATCGTACACCTTTATTTTCACCATATTCTTCTTGCCTCTAAAAAGTGATACAAAATGTACTGCTAGTCACGGACAAGTCTGATAGTGTACCAGTCCCTTTTTATAGACCAAATGACATCACTGCTACATCACTGGAGCTCAACCAATCTGGCGTCCGCATGTAGAACGGGTCACATTGGTGTGAACCTCTTTACTGTAATCTGATAGTGCACCAGTCCCTTTTTATGGACCAAATGACATCACTGCTACATCACTGGCAGAAGAAGCGATTCAAAGACCAACTGAAGACCACACTGAAGAGAGGCCGGATCAAACCCTCTTCACTGGAGGAACTTGCTTCCTGCCGCAACCTCTGGCGTTCTCACTCCACACGGGGAGTAGAGTATATGGAAAGTCAGCTCACAGAACACCGTGCAGCAAAGCGTGCAAAGAGGCATGCCCGCAAAGCCACCCCTGCTCCCGTCAGTATCGCTTTTACATGCCGGTCTGCAACCACAACTGTGGATGCAGGATCGGACTATTCAGCCACCAGAGGACTAATCCTATATACTATACCTATATACTATATATTTGTGGACTCACAAATAGGAGAAGATGGTCATCATCGGACACGATGGACAACCACAAGCAAGCAAGCAAGTGTGTGGGCCTCCCCGGTGCCATGTCCTACTGTATAATGCATATGACTATTATGTCTGCATGCGCTACTGTACATGTACAGTAGCATTCCGTGTGCCGCGCGCTCTCTCTCTCTGCGCGGACAGCTAGTGGCTAAAAGGCCGTATTTCACCCGGTAATGTGTTTGGGCGGGGAGATTAGCGGCGGGTTAGCACGTTCCGCTAACCCCCGTCCGTCACCTAACCCCCGTCCCGTTCCCCTTTTCTCCGCTTGTGTGTATGCACCAAGGGCCCAGCATCTACCTTTGAAATTGAGTCTATATAGGAAGTGATAGTTCATATGAATGGCCTGTAGTTTCACTCTTTAACCCCTGCTGGTGTCAGGAGAAATAGCTCTCAATGCAATTGGGTGATTTTGCCGAACTTTAGACTTGATTGTATTACCTTAAAGGACGACTTCACCCATTTTCAATATCTTCCTATAATTGGTCCTCACTAATGCTCATGATAAAATGGTACAATTATTTTCTAATCAGTCTGTGTCTCAGAGGAGGGCCGTAGACGGTTCAGAAACCCGTCTACCATTGACATCATCGATGGGGAAACCAAGCTAATAGAAACTGCAGGCTTTGTATTCCTGGAAAGTTGCAATGCAATAATAGATCCCATTGTTCTCGCCTTAATACAAATCTGAATCAAAAAATGATTGAAATTATGAAATCTTTTTGGAAAACAAAATCCTGCCTAATGATGATGTCACTGGTAGACGGGTTTCTGGACTGTCCACAGCCCTCCTATGAGACACAGACCAAGTAGAACAAAATGGTATCATTTTTATCATGAGCATTAGTGAGGACCAATTATATGAAGATAGGTTGAAAATGGGTGAAGTTGTCCTTTAATAAACATTGTCATGAATACTATATGCTTCCAGTCGCTAGTTTAAAGTCTCCTTTCAATCATCATGATATGCGTTTTGGTCAATTTTGGTCCCATTTATTTTAAAATTGACGATAAAGTAGGCTATGCTCCAGGAGGGGTGGGATGATTTGATTGACAAGCTACACGACCAATAGCATTCATTTCCCGTCCCCGCTCTTGATTGACAAGCTACCCAACCAATATATAGCATTAATTTCCGGTTGCATAGGATATGACGCCATTTAGAGAGATGGCGGATTTTTCAGCAATTTGAAATGGCTGAAAAATAGGCTTCATTCACGGTCTGTAGGGTCTATCGGGCGTAACGCCGTCCATTCTTTTTTACTGTCTATGGCAGGGGTCTTCAACAGGGGGTCCGGGACCCCTCGGGGGTCCTCAGAGTTACTACAGGGGATCCGCCAAATCTTTGTGTGATAGGATTTATTTTTTTACATTAACCACTTGAACCCTAGCATCCCTTTTTCTGAGGAGAAATGTAGCCAAAAATAGCCGATCTACAAGCTCACAACGCCTCGCGCTGCGTGTTTCGCTAGCCAATCACAGTCCTGAATTTGCAAGGTCAGCCAATCACATTACAGCTAGTGGTGATGACACTAGCTGTAATGTGATTGGCTGACTTTGCAAAAGTATAGATTTGCATTGACTGGAAGGGTTAGGGTTGTAGACTGCGTTGTAGACTATTGGCCAATCACGGTGCAGGATTGGTCAGTGTCCAAAACTCACTTATAGGGGGCGGTTACACCGCCCCAAAAAATCACACCCAGTGTGAAGTGAGCGGTGTGTGGTCATCACAGTGGTCATCACAGTGATGGAAGCTCACTTTTTAAAAAAAAGTAGTTTTTTTGAAGTGGCCCTATTTATAGGTTATTAATTTCATCATGTGTCTCGCTAGCCAATCACAGTGCTGAGCAAAGGGTGTGAATAGAGTCAGCCAATCACAGTACAGCGAAATAACAGGGGTGTGCTATTGTTAGCCAATCACAGTACAGTGAAGGGTGTACTAATGTGGTGTCCCAAACCCACATATAGGAGCGGCTACACCGCTCAAAAAGTGTAATCGGTTAGTGAGTGCGCCTAGGGAGCAAGAGGCCCTGGTTGCCCCAGGTTCGATTCCAGGCCAGGTCAGCATATGTGTCGATGAAATGAAATTTGTCCCTGAGCAAGACTCTTAACCCCTAATTGCAGGTTCTCATTGGAAACAAGACCGCAAGGACTTTCATGAACGACCTGTTAAAAGGAATTATCCTTATCCTTAATCTGAAACTAAATTTAATACAATATAGAGGGGGTCCCTGCTTCATCTCTCTCTCAACTAGGGGGTCCCTGGCCTGAAAACGTTGAAGACCCCTGGTCTATGGTATGTACAGCTGATGGCGCGTAGAGTATAGACAAAAGTTTCTGTTTTTCTTCTCCGAGCTCAGAGGTTTTTCATAAAAGCACAGAATCTCAGGGAGCTTTGGTGCTGGTCATAACAGCAGATAAGAGCTGACAGCTTTTTGCTTCAGTCGTCCCATATCAGCCCACAGGTGGACGTGAGACGAGAGGGAGAGTCTGACCGCTATACGGCCCCCCTCCTCATCCACCCAGCCCGCACGTCATCTGACTGGGTGTAGCTGCTACTCCCCCCACACACACACACACACACACACACACACACACACACACACACACACACACACACACACACACACACACACACACACACACACACACACACACACACACACACACACACACACACACACACACACACACACACTCTCTCTCTCTCTCTCTCTCCAACTATTCACAGATGGAATATCTGGATAAATACACAGTAAAAAAACAGTGGTGTAAAGTAACTAAGTACATTTACTTACAGTAAGTGCTGTACTTAAGTACAATTTGAGGTACTTTTACTTTACTGGAGTATTTCCAATTGTCTATAATTTTACTTACTACTCCACTACATCTCAGAGGCACATATTGTACTTTTACTCCACTACAATTTTTGGAAAACTTTAATTACTTGCAAAAATATAATTTATTATGTTATAAAACATACATTATCCACTTTTGCCCTATTTTATTCCTAGGCTATTTGAAAATAGTAGATAATAGTACTCCCATTTATAGAGTTACAAATGGGAGTAATTACTCTAAGGATTGTACTGTGTATCCAGGGAGTGCAGGGACGTGCACAGATAGACTCTAGGTGGCGCTAGCCCTCTTGACCAGAAGTGCCCTTTTGAAAAAAAGAAAAAAGTTTACAGCAGGGGTCTTCAACAGGGGGTCCGGGACCCCTAAGGGGTCCTCAGAGTTACTACAGGGGGTCCGCCAAATCTTTATGTGATATGATTTTTCTTTTTACCATAACCACTCGAAACCTAGCATCCCTTTTCTGAGGAGAACTTTAGCCAAAAATAGCAGATCTACAAGCCCACAACGCCTCGCGCTGCGAGGCGTTGTGGGCTTGTAGATCGGCTATTTTTGGCAAAGAGGTATAGGTGTAGAGGGAAAAAAGAGCAGACCAAGTAAACAAAAAAAAAGTATAATTTACTTGAGCACCTGCCCCTCAAAATGTCTGTGCACGCCACTGACGGAGTGCGTATAGTAGAGGGGAGGGTCAGATATTTCACTCGCTCGTCATGGTCCGGCATATTTGACCCATGAAAGTGTTGGTGGAAAGTAACTATAGTAACTATAATACTCAGGAACTGTACCTCAAGTAAAAATTTTAGTGACATTATACATTAAACTTCAACTCCACTACTTCTCAGAGGAAAATATTATACTTTTTACTACACTGCAATTATTTGGCAGCCTTAGTTACTAGCTGCTTTGAAGACTTAGATTGTTAATTCAAAACAGACCAGTGGTAACTGGTAAATGAAGATGCATTATTATAGGTAAATCTACCCAGCAACGCTTAAATCAGCCCCACGTTTACCAGCTGCAACACAAGTGATGAACATATTAATGCATTAATACAACCCAATATGATGGTGAAATGGGCCATTCTGCATAATGAGTAAAAATGACATTTGGTACTGTAAGTAGGCCTATATTTCGGTGCCAGTGCTTCTGCACTTTTACTCAAGTAACACTTTGAATTCAGGACATTTCAGGGTATTTCTGCATTGCGGCATAGCTATTTTTACTTAAAGGAGTAGTTCACCAAAAAAATTAAATATATTTTTTCTATCAATTCCTCACCCATGAAGCACTGAATGCATGGAATTCTTTTAGTTTTTGTCGCATTCCTAAGCCAATAATTTGACGACCAGCGGCGGCTCCGGTAGGAGACACAAAGGAGACTCTTTCAGTCCAGTCATCAAATTATTGTCTCAGGAATGCAACAAAAACAAAAACAACTCCATTAATTCAACGCTTCATGGGGTGTGTAATTGATTTAAGAAAAAGCTATTTTTTGGTTGAACTACTCCTTTAAGTAAACGTCCGGGGCGCTTCTTCTCACCACTGTGTGTGTGTGTGTGTGTGTGTGTGTGTGTGTGTGTGTGTGTGTGTGTGTGTGTGTGTGTGTGTGTGTGTGTGTGTGTGTGTGTGTGTGTGTGTGTGTGTGTGTGTGTGTGTGTGTGTGTGTGTGGAGGTGAGAAGCAGCATAACCCCCGTTAATCCCATGTGAACATTTATCCTGCTGCTGTAATCTGGACATCTTTGCAACCAGTGTCTGGTGGAGACAGAGAGACTGATGGATGAGCTGAGTAGAGATAAGAGGCAGAGCCCACAGGGTGAGATGGACACACAGATACCACGGAGGGCTTTCAGTCTCACATCCTCACACCATCACTCAATTCATCACCTGTGGGCCCGGACGCCCAGTTGTGTTGAATTGAAACAACACTCAACCACTTGAACCATCACCAGCATGCCTAAACGCTCGCCTGTTTTTGGTGAAGAGATTTGGTGTAGAGCAGTGGTTCTCAAACTTTTTCATGTCAAGGACCCCCAAATTGACACTTATTAGCCCGCGGACCCCCCATTTGAAAAGATATGCCTCAGGGACCCCCATAAGAGAATTTATTTTTGGCTCTAGCAGTGATTTTCAACCATTTTAATTTCAAGGACCCCCCAGTTTGACATGCATTAAGCTACGGACCCCCATGTAATGACATTTCTATCTCTGGGACCTCAATTTATATTGTAAAATCAATGTTAATGTAACTGAGAGTGTACAAACGGAACCAAATGGACCCGTTAGGGTCCATTTGGTTCCGTTTGTACACTCTCAGAGTTACAGACCCATAAGGGTCCATTTGGTGCCTAATCTATCATTTAGCTGGGGACCCCCTGGAACTCCCTCAAGGACCCCTGGGGGTCCCCGGACCCCACTTTGAGAACCAATGGTGTAGAGACTGTAGACAGAAAAAAAGTGGTCAGAGTGTACAGTCAGTAGTGGGAAAAGTACTCAAAAGTACTGTATATACCGAGTAATCATTGCTATTTGGTGAACAGAAAATTCATTTTCAGGTGGGGATACAAATGTTATTTTATTGAATCAGCAGATGTACAATAACTGGTGCAGTCAGGGGCGTAGATTCACTTTTATTTAGGACTTTTATTTCAATTCATTTATCTTTATTGATTTATCAATCAATCGTTTGTGTTCCAGCTTGTATCCAAGGAACTATCATACAGTCGTATACCGTGCTTTTGACTTTTCTTTTCTTTTTTATACTCTATATATTGGACATTTTTGTAACAATCACATCAAAGTATATAACCAACAGCTGTAAAATATAAAACAAGAAAAGACAATGACAGATCGTTTGGTAAATGTTCCAGATGAGTTCAAATAAAATGTGTAACTTAAAAAATAAACAGTTATACAAAGATACAAACAAAAACAGACACTCTTGCCCTCGTATTCTCCCCTCTTTCCCTTACTCCCTCTGTCTTAACCCACAGTATTGTTTCATTGATCATAAAATATTAGAGATACAAACGTAACCTTTTTTTTTCTTAAAACAAAACAAAAAACAAAACATTTAGGCGGATACTTACTACACATGAATGCATATCTATCATAATGTGCAAAATACCATGACATTATTTTATTTTTTTACATTATTTAAAACATTGGTTCTCAAAGTGGGGTCCGGGGACCCCCAGGGGTACTTGAGGGGATACCAGGGGGTCCCCAGCTAAATGATTTATAGGACCCAAATGGACCCTTATGGGTCTGTAACTCTGAGAGTGTACACATGGAACCAAATGGACCCTAACGGGTCCATTTGGTTCCATTTGTACACTCTCAGAGTTAAGATAACATTGATTTTACAATATGAATTGGGGTCCCAGAGATAGAAATTCCATTAAATGGGGGTCCGTAGCCCTAATGCATGTCAAACTGGGGCTCCTTAAAATGTATCTTTTCCAAATGGGGGTCCGCGGGCTAATAAGTGTCCATTTGGGGGTCCTTGACATGAAGAAGTTTGAGAACCACTGATTTAAAACAATATATTAATGTCATATCATAAATTTGTAGTGTTTTACCAATTATTTGGGGGGACCACTTGCAATATCGTCGTGGGCCACCAGTGGGCCCCCGGCCCCACAGGTTGAGACTCAGCTGTGTTAGGGATCTGTAGTATCTCTATCTGTGAGGTGTGTGTGTGTGTGTGTGTGTGTGTGTGTGTGTGTGTGTGTGTGTGTGTGTGTGTGTGTGTGTGTGTGTGTGTGTGTGTGTGTGTGTGTGTGTGTGTGTGTGTGTGTGTGTGTGTGTGTGTGATGTGTGATAGCATCAGATCTGCGTGCATGGCACCACCCAGGCGCTGTCTCCAGCCTGATGAGTAGTAGCGCCTGAGGCCAACAGGGCTCTGGCTGGCCTTTGAAGTAGCTGCGCTGATGAAGTCTTCCCGCCATCAGTCACAGCCGTGTTTCTGCTCACCTTTTTAAAGGAATGAGGAACATTCTGGCTCAACGCTCTACAGAGCATCTTCATCTTCTGACACCATTGTAATCTGAACCTCCAAATAACAACGCTTCTTTTTTTCTTTCTCCGTAAAACATGTAACCATTTAAACCCTCTAGCAGTGGTGTAAAGTAACTGAGTACATTTACTCAAGTACTGTACTTAAGTACAGTTTTGAGTATTTCCAATTTTCAGTACTTTTTCTTATACTCCACTACAACTCAGAGGCAAATATTGTACTTTTACTCCACTGCAGTTATTTAAAAACTTTAGTTACTTTGTAGATTTTTATTATTATTACAAAACATACACTAACCACTTCAGCTCTATACAGATATACAAGCTCACAATGCGTTGCGATGCGACGCAAACCTCACACTAAGTTCAAACTTAGCCTAGTTATAGCTTAAATGGCTATATAAAAAAGCCATTTAAGCTATAACTAGGCTAAGTTTGAACTTAATGTGAGGCGGTACAACTGGCTCCAGGACCTGAGTTGGCTCTGTACTTGGATCACTTTTTTCTGTATAAAACAAATCCCTTTGGCAAAAATAGCCGATCTACAAGCTCACAACGCTGTGACACGTTGTGATGCGTTGTGAGCTTGTATATCAGCTATTTTTTGGCTAAACATGTTTTTTGGGCTATTCCCCCAGAATAGGCCTATGGATGGTTAAAGCAGCACATTCTCATTCTGACGCCATTGTAATTCCAAAGCCTCAAATAGCTAATTTTTATAAAATCATATTACAACATGTAAAAAAATGTAAGTTCCACATTCTCTACAAGCAGTAAAGTGAGTCTTATCTTAAACCACCAGAAAAAGTTTCATCTTGCTGTACAAACGTGCTGTTTCAACCAGCCATTTCTTCAAGAATGCCTGATCACTGATCATATCATCATGTCTCAATCATGTCATGTCTTTCATGCAACTTTCTGCCTGTCAACCAGTCCAGGAACGTTGCTTCCTCTGTTGAGACGTTTACCTTTATTGCTCCAACTTCTTTCCGGCAAAGTGAGTGTTAAACGGTGAAACGGTCTTTAGTCATTAGTGTTATCTGTTGGTCTACCCCACCGCTCTCTGACCCCTCTCTCTCTCTCTCTCTCTCTCTCTCTCTCTCTCTCTCTCTCTCTCTCTCTCTCTCTCTCTCTCTCTCTCTATCAGTCACAGAGCTGTTCTTCTCAGCCTATCATCAGCTGTCAGGAGTACTCTGCAAGGCCTTCTGCTCTCACTCTCACACACACACACACACACACACACACACACACACACACACACACACACACACACACACACACACACACACACACACACACACACACACACACACACACACACACACACACACACACACACACACACACACTCACACACAGGTGATACAGCACAGGCCACTGTTTTGGAGTTATGGACGTTATCTTCTGTGTTGTGTTGGACACAGACAGAAGCACAGTGTTGATATATGAATGGAGATACCTGCTCTATGATGTTGTTTCTATTCTATGATAAGGAATGTTTCTTTAATCTATTATTTTTACCATTTACACCTGTGACTCACAAAGCTTTTAGCTCAGGGGTCTTCAACAGGGGGTCCGGGACCCCTAGGGGGTCCTCAGAGTTACTACAGGGGGTCCGTCAAATATTTGTGTGACATGATTTTCTTTTTCACCTTAACCACTTGAACCCTAACATCCCTTTTTTGAGGAGAACTTTAGCCAAAAATAGCAGAGCTTGTAGATCGGCTATTTTTGGCAAAGAGTTATAGGTGTAGAGGGAACAAAGAGCAGCAAAAGTTTATCTGAAACACAATTATATACAATATAGAGGGGGTCCCTGCTTCATCTCTCTCTCAGCTAGGGGGTCCTTGGCCTGAAAACGTTGAAGACCCCTGTTTTAGCTCAAGACCCAAGAGACATTTTATGTCTCCCCGGGACCCAAACTAGTGAAAATAGCCTATTTACAAGCTGACAATGAGCTTGTAGATCTGCTATTTTCACTACTTCTTTCACTACTTTTGATTTATTTTCTTGCGTTTTCTAATCTGTTGAAATAATCTTAGTTTTTTATGTAGAAAACAGAAAAAGAAAAAACGTATATTTACTCGTGACCCCTAAAAATGGGTCTGTGGCCCCAAAATGGGTACCGACCCACTGTTTGGGAGATTTAAACCAATGCACATGATAGACGTACAGTACAATACAGTACAGTGCAGTACAGTACAGTACAGTACGGTACGGTACGGTACGGTACGGTGCGGTGCGGTGCGGTGCGGTGCGGTGCGGTGCGGTGCGGTGCGGTACGGTACGGTGCGGTGCGGTGCGGTACGGTACGTGACACATTTCTGAGAGCGTACAGTCAAATCCTCAGAGTGTTAATTGAACCCGGAGGAGACTGTAACATTAGGGTGTTTATGGGGACCATATGGAGCTACAGTATTATGGCTCCACTTTTACACTCTCAGAGTTAAATGAATACTGAGGATTTTACTGTGTCAAAAAGAGACCCTTATTTACCCACATCCCCCTGACACGCCCACATCCCCCTGACACGCCCACATCCATCACTATTTGTCATTGACCATGTGACCTGCACTGATGTAGTGGTCTATGCACAAACATGTGTGGGCACGCCCACTCTCACTCACACACACACACACACACACACACACACACACACACACACACACACACACACACACACACACACACACACAGAGGGAGACGTTTTCCGATACAGTATCTTCTCCAAAGGCACCGCGCTGACAGGTAACCATAAAGCCATCATTTCCTTCAGTGAGAGGAGAATGAATGGGTGAATTATTGGTCTCTCTCTCTCTCTCTAAACTCCCTGGCCTTTGACAGAACCCGCGGGGCGTTCAGACAGGACTTTATCATGTGTGGTTGTTTCATGGCATATCCCTTTGCACCCAGTTAGCCGATAATGGCACAACACGCTCCACTTTCCCAAATACCCTTATGTAACTATATTTGATCCATGGAAAAAATGTGCAGCGGGGCTCCCTCTCTCTCTCTCTCTCTCTCTCTCTCTCTCTCTCTCTCTCTCTCTCTCTCTCTCTCTCTCTCTCTCCAAACAATTGGCTTAGCCTTTAAGAACCATAATGTTACATGTGGTTCCCTATGATTAAACACATCAGAGACGTTTACAGGCGTTGCTTAGTAGGAAAACACAGTTGTTGTGGCGTTCCCTCTTGCCCAGTGTTTACCAACCTGGGTTCCGGGGCCCCCGTGGGGTGGTGGGGCATATGGGGGGGGGGGGCAATGTTGTGTGGTAAGGCTAAATCCAGCCATCCTTGTCGAACTTTTTCATGTCAAGGACCCCCAAATTGACACTTATTAGACCGCGGACCCCCATTCGAAAAAGATATGCCAGGGACCCCCATAAGAGAAGTTTTTTTTACGGCTCTCTAGCAGCGATTCTCAACCATTTTAATTTCAAGGACCCCCAGTTTGACATGCATTAGGATACGGACCCCCATTTAATGGCATTTCTATCTCTGGGACCCCAATTTATATTGTAAAATCGATGTTAATTTGGTTCCATTTGTACACTCTCAGAGTTACAGACCCATAAGGGTCCATTTGGTTCCTATCCATCATTTAGCTGGGGACCCCCTGGAACCCCCTCAAGTACCCCTGGGGATCCCCGGACCCCACTTTGGGAAACGACGTCTTAAAGGTACCTTCACACACAGCAAGCCCCATGTATCACAGTGTGGCCCATGTTATTAGAACATAACAGGCAGGTCAAAATGCCATATGCTATACTAAGTCATCCAATGTAAAAAACATGCTTTTTCATCCAATGTAAAAAACATCTCTCGCACAATCTGGCAACACTGCCGGCTGCGCCCGGACGTTTTAGACCGACGCACGCACTGACAAAAGTCAGTTTGAAGGGTTCGTTTTTTGGTTCCTACCCCTCTGCTGCTGAATTGGGGCGGAACTCATCTTTGTTGCACCGTGTTTCCGCCCAGACGTTTTGTATCGATGCACACTTAAAATGGCCGCTTTTTTATTTTGGTCAGGTGGAAGTTGGGTGGAACTGTTGTTTATAAAGTCATTTTATGAGGCTAATGTGGTTAATCATTTTGTCTTTGGGATGTACATGGCACGAAAATTATGTAAATATTAACATGACTGGGGTGACTAAGTACATGGAATACGGACATTATCGCGAGGGACTGCAAAGACATAGTAAGTGGCAAATGTTTAATTACTCTTATAGACATTTTGGCTCCCTTCCCTTCCGGTGTGGTTTGCTACTGAGCCAAAATATTGCTGAAAGAAAATGTGCTCCAAAGAGCCAAATGTATAGTGAACAAGTAGATGACTCAAAGGCCATATGCATGCTGGTAGTTGTGGCAAACTTTGTCCTGAAACTGTCCATGTTCTTGTGGTAGAACATAGCTAAACACTGAAAAGAGGACAGTGATAACAGGACACGGAAGGAATGCTGAGTTAGTGCTTTGTATTATTAGATAAACCAGTGGTTCTCAACCAGTGGTCCGGGGACCACCAGTGGTCCTTGAGGGGGTTCCAGGTGGTCCCCAACTAAATGATGGAGAGTTGGTAACCAAATGGACCCTTATAGATCTTTAACTCTTGAGAGTGTAAAATGAAACCAAATGGACCCGTAAGGGTCCATTTGGTTTCATTTTACGCTCTCAAGAGTTAAATCATTGTTAAACATCTGCATTACTTAATGAGATAATCGTTATTTTAATCAACGTTTATCTGTTATCTCTCCTATGGTGGTACCACATCAATACAACATGGAATTGGACAAACTCTTATCCAACGATAACAAAACATTCTAAGTCTTGGGTCTGAGAGTCTAAATCTCATCAAACGGTGGTCCATGGCTCAAATGCAGAATAAATAATGGACCTTGATATGAGATAAACCATAAATAATGGCATGCTGCACTGTGTCGTCCAATGTAAACATTTATTTATTTTTAAGCAGAGAGGCAGACAGACCGACGGACAGATGTATTGATGTTTGTGTCTATTTATTTATAAACTTGACCTGTTCCTTATTGAGCTACCAGCGGTCTGTTCTGAGGCTCTGATCACAGGCCCTGCCGCTGTTGTTGTTGTTTTGAGAATGTTTTTGTGTTTATTTTGGTTCGGGGGGCCCGGAGCCCGTAAATGTCTATTCTCAGCGTTTGAAAAATTAAATCAGGCAGCCTGGTGCTAGCTGGCTGTGAACTGATTGCCTGTTGTGCTCTGGCGCTCGAAGACGTGCAGATAAACATGAAAAACCTCATCACTGACTAGGCTTAGTGTGTCAGATAAGTGGAGCCATGCAGTTTAGTTACAGGTTTAAACATGTGTGTATGTATGTGTGTGTGTATATATAGCACTGTACTGTATATCTGTGCTGTCGGTGAAAACCTTGTATGTCCTTTTTTATTATTATTTTAAAAACCTTCAATAATAATGAAAATAGCTGATCTACAAGCTCACAATTCGTCATGATGTGACACATTGTGAGCTTGTAGATCTGTAATTTTCACTACTTTTGTGCAACACTCTTGTATGAGGAGGGCATTCATTTACGGAAAAAAACATAAAAATTGAAATATGGTGCCCGCTGCAGTCCGGGCACCTACAGTAGGCTCATAAATAGCCTGACAGTGGACTATGTATTCAAGTCCTGGTCCCGACGGTCTTTGCTGCATGTCTCTCCCCCTGTTTCCTGTCCATCTCTACTACAAACTATAAATAAAGGCAGAAAAAGACGCAAAAAATATCTTTAAAAAATACATTTGAAATATGCAAGGTTTCTGCCCAACAGAGTCAATGTGCCTGTGTAAGCCCTCATGTGTCATAGAGTCAGTCCAGTACAGGTTGAGCGTTATGTGATGAGTTTGTCACAGGAAGCAGTGGATTTGTTGACTTGTCCCTCTCTACACCAACACAGTGTTGAGCAGGGGGGGGGCAGGGGGCCCGGCAGTGAGAAGAGGACAGTTTTCTAGTCCGTTATGGACAGGGACATCAGAACTATACCAAGAAATAGCCTCTACAACAGAGGTATCTCAAACTGTTTCATGTCACTGACCCCCAAATTAACACTTATTAGCCCGTGGACCCCCATTTGAAAAGATATGCCAAGGACCCCCAAATTAACACTTATTAGCCCGCGGACCCCCATTTGAAAAGATATGCCAAGGACCCTCATAAGAGAAGATTTTTACGGCTCTGGCAGTGAATTTCAACCATTTTAATTTCAGTTTGACATGCATTAGGCTACGGACCCCCATTTAATGGCATTTCTATCGCTGGGACCCCAATTTATGTTGTAAAATCGATGTTAATTTAACTTTGAGAGTGTACAAATGGACAAACTCCTGGATTTGTCTCACAGCATACCGGGTTTCGGGAATCATGGATGTACAGTACATACAGTAC
This sequence comes from Gymnoscopelus microlampas, assembly GCF_963454915.1. Classification (NCBI taxonomy): domain Eukaryota; kingdom Metazoa; phylum Chordata; class Actinopteri; order Myctophiformes; family Myctophidae; genus Gymnoscopelus; species Gymnoscopelus microlampas. The sequence goes on from NC_139950.1 coordinate 51,338,043, forward strand.
AGTTACTGTCCAGCCATCCTGTGGTGGTCTGTTCATATCATACACAGGTGACACACTGTCCATATACATATGTACTGTATACGAACACATGAGGAAAGACAGAGACACACTTATCATGTTGAAATAGACAATCCAAACACACGCAGCATGGTACGGTACACTCAAGGGTCCATTTTTACACTCAGGATTTCGCCGTAAGCAACGTAAAAGGATGTCGAACCTTTTATCTCGTCTTCCAATCGGCATACAGGGGACAAAGTGATGAAAAACAGTCTGTAAATGGTATTTACAGACATGTAAGCCTGAATCCATCTTTACCGTGCGTTTAGACATGTTGTTTGAAGTGCGTCGTAGAGGTTAGCGCTGATACTCCCCGAGCAGGGACGTGGAAAAAGGCAATTTGGCAGTAAGTGAGACAAATACTACCCCCTCTTTTTGTTTGAGAGATGTTCTGCTTCGTCTATCGTCCTTCTACTTAGCGGAACTATTTACGGTTTGCAGAGAGCTCTCTGTGAACATCACTTTGTCAATGGAATTCGGCGGCTCCTATGTGCTTGTACACAGAGACGCGGTAATGGCATTCGCTGTTACATAGAACAGATAATATAGTGCCTCGTCTTGTACATCAGTATATGTCATTCTGTTGCATTTTAACCCATTAAGACCGGGAACCCATCTGTGTAACCACTTTAACCATTATGTTACACTTTGGCTATTTTTGAAAAATTGTGCAAATATGTGCAAATCTTTGAATTATATATTTTTAAAGCAAACATTTTTAACTCAAATCTTTGCTTCTGGGGGTCCCTAGAACAAAATATTTTGAGATGGGGGTCCACGACCAAATACATATCATTTTGCAGGTCCTTGACATGAAACATTTGAGAACCACTGATATAGAAACATACGTTTTTTTTCAAAAAACATATGAAACATATGTTTTTTTATTTAGAAGACATTTGTCAAATGTTTGACAAATGAACATTTGACAAATGACAAATGTTCGGTCAAAAAACATATATTCAAAGATTTGCACACATTTTCACGATTCTTTTCCAAAAATAGCAGATCTACAAGTGCCGCGCTACGTGCTTGTGTGTGCTTGTATTTGGGCTATTTTTTAACAGCCCAAATACATCTAAAAATGACACACAGATGCGTTCCCGGTCTAAATGTATTAAGCTTTGGTTTACAGGATCCTCCTCATGTCACATGCCATGCCGTATCTCGTTTCGGCCGATGTTCCATAAGGCAGGAATGTTCCCGTCCCGTCAGCGTTTTATGACCAAATAAGGAAGGACACAAAGTCCATAATAAAGTCCAGACAGAGTCTGCATTGCTCCTCTGATTATACTGTAGCTGATTTGAATATGTAATTATAGAAATTGATATAGAGTTTGTCATGGAAGAACACAGAGTAAAGTCCTGAGTGTTCATCTTACTCTGAGAGTAAGAGTACAAATGGAACAAGTGGTGGAAAAAGTACTCACAATTTTTACTTATCTCTGTTACAAGTAAAAGTCCGGAGTTCAAAATGTACTTGGGTAAAAGTACAAAAGTATTGGCATCAAAATGTACTTAAAGTACCAAAAGTAACAGTACTCATTATGCAGAATGTTCCATTTCAAATATATAAAAATATTTTGAAAATAGCAGATCTACAAGCTCACAATGCGTCGCATCGCGACACATTGTGAGCTTGTAGATCGGCTATTTTCAAATAGTCAAAATGTATATAGGGCTGAAGTGGTTAATGTATGTTTTGTAATAATAATCAAAACAAATAAAACAACTTGTAACTAAAGTTTTCAAATAATTTTAGTGGAGTAAAAGTATTGGAAATTGGAAATACTCCAGTAAAGTTAAAATACCTCAACATTGTACTTAAGTACAGTACTTGAGTAAATGTACTTAGTTACTTTCCACCTCTGCCATTTGGTTCCATGTGTACTCTCTCAGAGCAGAAGGCTAACACAGAGAGAGGTCATCATGTCCACACACTCGTGTGAGACTGTGACAAATACAACAAAAAGGGTGTCAGTTGGATCATAATGTTTGGACGATGAGTCTCTGCATGGATCAAAGAGTGTGAGGCCGTGCCTTCCGGGCACCAGGACGGGTCCCCTGGGGGCGGTCAGCGGTGACACACATTATCCCGGTATGAGAGAGTGGGGGCTCGTCCTGGGGTTGGAGAGGTTGAGTCAGCAGATCTGTGGTGGTCAGAGTATGGTTGACAGACTGATGAACATACTGTGTATGAATGAATGGAAGCTCTCTGGTGTGAACACTGCTGGAAACAAGGTTACAATAGTTTTGAATTTTTCATTTTTTGTGTAGTTTTAGTTCGTTTAGAACAGGGGTCTTCAACGTTTTCAGGCCAAGGACCCCCTAGCTGAGAAAGAGAGGAAGCAGGGACCCCCTACTCTATATTGTATAAAATTGTGTTTCAGATTATACTTTTTTGTTTACTTGGTCTGCTCTTTTTTCCCTCTACACCTAAACCTCTTTGCCAAAAGTAGCAGATCTACAAGCTCACAACGCCTCGCAGCGCGAGGCGTTGTGAGCTTGTAGATCTGCTACTTTTGGCTAAAGTTCTCCTCAGAAAAGGGATGCTAGGGTTCAAGTGGTTAAAAAAGAAAAACCATATCACTCAAAGATTTGGCGGACCCCCTGTAGTAACTCTGAGGACCCCCTAGGGGTCCCGGACCCCCTGTTGGAGACCCCGGGTTTAGAATTTATTTTTTCTAATTCAGTTAGTTTGAATTAGTTTCTAGAGCGGATTTGCAAGTTTTTATTAGTTTTTATTTATAGCAGATATACAAGCTAAAATTGCAGATACAAGCTCATAGTGCGGCACTATGAGCTTGTAGATCTGCTATTTTAGAAAAATCGTCATTTTGTGCAAATCTTTGAATATATATATATTTTTAAATCGAACATTTGTAACTCAAGTCTTTGTTTCTGGGGGGTCCCTGGAACAACATATTTTTACACATACAGTATATATTTTTTTATTTATTCAAAAAAGTCTTTTAGAATGAGCCTCATGTCTTAATAGGTTCAGTAGCACATGTGAGGACATGATGACTATGTGTTATTATAAAAGTTATTATAACATGATGAGTATGTGTTATTATAAGATGATGAGGCTTCCAGGAAAGTGCAGTGAGATGGAGGACAAACGGACAAATGGATGGAGTGACTGGGTGGCTGGGTGGGTGGGGGGGTGGTGGTGGTGGGGGTGCACGGTGTGGTTCGACTGGGGGGGGGGGGGGGGGGGTGAACAGACCCAGTACTGTCCTTGTTTCCCCCCGCGGCTACAGAACACACTCATACTCCAGGAATCTCCCCTTTGTCTCCGCCAGCCGTACGGGACGCTGTTTATTTAAGTGAGCATGCCCACCTGAACCATGGCACCATGCCCACCTGAACCATGGCACCATGCCCACCTGAACCATGGCACCATGCCCACCTGAACCATGGCACCATGCCCACCTGAACCATGGCACCATGCCCACCTGAACCATGGCACCATGCCCACCTGAACCATGGCACCATGCCCACCTGAACCATGGCACCATGCCCACCTGAACCATGGCACCATGCCCACCTGAACCATGGCACCATGCCCACCTGAACCATGGCACCATGCCCACCTGAACCATGGCCACCTGAACCATGGCACCCAACGGCTTGAACAGCGTGCTGCTGGTACACTCACTAACCACAGAACAAGAGCTCATTCCTACTGCTACCGCTGACACACACGCGCGCGCACACACACACACACACACACACACACACACACACACACACACACACACACACACACACACACACACACACACACACACACACACACACACACACACACACACACACACACACACACACACACACACGTCTACGTCCACAAGAAAGGCTGCCACCTTAATACACAATCACACACATGTACATGCAAGCAACACACGTCTTAAACACAGCCGTACATGCAGACATTAGTCTGCCTAACACACACTCACACACGCACGCGCACGCGCACGCGCACACACACACACACACACACACACACACACACACACACACACACACACACACACACACACACACACACACACACACACACACACACACACACACACACACACAGACTGTTGTCAAGACCCAGTAGAGGGTCTTCTTCCTTTATTAGATGGTGTTGACAGACGTATACAGAGGTTGTGTGGGGTGTGATGAAGGAGCCAGGGGGGATATCTCTCTCTCTCTCTCTCTCTCTCTGTCTCTGTCTCTGTCTCTCTCTCTCTCTCTCTCTCTCTCTCTCTCTCTCTCTCTCTCTCGGTCTCTCTCTCAGATAAGTGAAGGTCAGTCCTGGCTGAGGGTTGGATGGTCACTCTCTTCACATTGAGGTCATTAGTGTCCTGTGTCTCTCTGCATGTGAAGATGACACTCTGCTCTGAGCCTCACCATCTCACTCCAAAACATATTTATTGTCATATTATGCAGTAGTGGAAAAAGTACTCCATTTTATTAGTAAGTGATTTACTTTGGTTAAAATAAGTGTTAAATAGCTCTATATTCTGATAGTAATCATTGCTATACATAGCCGTGGGAAGTGGGGTGCTGAGGGGGCTGCAGCACCCCCTGAAAATAAAGTATGAAAAATAAAAAAATATATATTAAAAAATATATATATATAAAAAAAAAAAAATCAAAACATTTTTGCATAATGTGCCTGTTGTTGTTGGTCGTTATTTGGGGGGATTTAGTGCAATAAGTGTTCTGGAACCGAATTAACCGAATTAAATGAACAAAATAACCCCAGAAATTGCCCAGAAACCGCGAATTTGCACGTGCATGCATGCGCATACAGCACCCGTACAGCACCCGTACCGTCTTCCCACGGCCCTGCCCACATACAGCTCAAGTGGAGTTAGGAGGTTTTTTAACCATTAATGTGGAGATATTCTTTTTGTCATTTTTTCGTAACAAATTGTTTTTAAAAACATAAACAATGTCTGGTTTATTTTTTTGAATTCTCACATGGAATTTGGATGAGACTATATTTATATTTGATATATTTAACTTCAATGTTATAATGGAAGTCAATGGCAGTCAGATCAGGCTGAAACCTTGCCCATATATGGAGTCATTATGTCATAGTTGACTGACGTCACAGATTGGTCACATGAAGTCTGACATCCACATGAGGCCACGCCCCTTATTGGACCCCGTCTTATTTATATTATTTATGTGTTGCTGTTGTTAGTCATGGCTTCCAGTTCCCACCTGATGTTGTGTGGGAGTTCTGATTGGTCCAGATCGTACTGAATAACTGCTAGTTTGCATACTGTCTTCAGACTAGGACTTAAGTCTAACATGTACAGGTCAGCAGGTCTGTTTTCTCCTCCAAAGAGGATGACACGATCTCCCACAATGCAACAGCACATCAGATACATCCCACACGGTATTTTCCCTTTGGGCTCAACCCTCTTCCAGGAGAAGGTCTTTGGACTGAATCTCCACAGATCATTGAGGTTGGTATAATTATTATTTCCTCCACCATATATGTACAGCTCTCCATTGTAGGTAAAGGCTGAATGACCAAAGCGTCTTTGTGGAAGAATCTGTGCAGAAGGTGTGTTCAGCCAGCAGTTGGTCTCTGTGTCAAACACTCTGATGATGTTGCTAAAGTAGGAGGCTCCGCCCCCAAATACAAACATCTTTGTCCCGATGATGGAGGCAGAGTGATGTGATGAAACAGGAGGTGGAGTGTCTCTGGTGTTAATTAAAGACCAGACCATTGTGATGGTGTCCAACTTGTACATGTCATTAGTGTGTTCATAATGCTGGGTCCATCCTCCATGGATAAACATGACCTTCCCCAAGACACAGGCTGAGTGGTGGCTCCTCTCCTCTGGAACAGTTACAGAAACCTTTGGCTTGAACCATCTGTGGGCGTCGACATCAAATGCATAAAGCACGTTGCAGTGTACCCTTGTGTCATATTTATAACCCCCCCAGATGTAGATCATATCTTCTATCAGCACAGCTGTGTGGCTGCAGCGATTGGATGGAACCTCAAGGTGAAATTCTCCTCTTCCAGTTATCACTGGGGTCAACTTCCTCCAGCGTAAAGCCACTGTGTTGAAGATGTGAACATCAATCTGATCATTGTTACTGTTCCCTCCAAATGAGTAGACTTTGTCTCCCACGGCAACAGCAGCAGCTTGGCGGCCTAACACTGGTCCTCTGTTCAGATGCAGCGTCCAGTAAGACATTTCTCACAACAGCTCCTCCAGAGATCAAATTAGATTCTTCAAGTCTCGTTGTGTAACAGAATGGAGTCCTAATGTGTGCTCTACCACTTATATTGGTTCAGTGGCACAAGAGTCATGCAAAGTTTGACCAATCCACTGATGGGTTGGGCTGGCCAATCAAGGAAGTCGATGCATGTTGATGTCCCTAATATGGTAAATTGATCATCATAGCAACCCCAGACAGACAGGCTCTACACAGCAGACAGACAGGCTCTACACAGCAGAGAGACAGGCTCTACACAGCAGACAGACAGGCTCTACACAGCAGAGAGACAGGCTCTACAAAGCAGACAGACAGGCTCTACACAGCAGACAGACAGGCTCTACACAGCAGACAGACAGGCTCTACACAGCAGACAGACAAGCTCTACACAGCAGACAGACAGGCTCTACACAGCAGAGAGACAGACAGGGGGTCCCCAGAGTTACTACAGGGGGTCCGCCAAATCTTTGTGTGATATGATTTTTTTTTTTTTTACATTAACCACTTGAACCCTAGTATCCCTTTTCTGAGGAGAACTTTAGCCAAAAATAGCAGATCTACAAGCTCACAACGCCTCGCAGCGCGAGAGATCGGCTTGTAGATCGGCTATTTTTGGCAAAGAGTTATAGGTGTAGTGGGGAAAAAGTTTATCTGAAACACAATTTTATACAATATAGAGGGGGTCCCTGCTTCATCTCTCTCTCAGCTAGGGGGTCCTTGGCCTGCATCGCAATGCGACACGTTGTGAGCTTGTAGCTTATAAAAAATCACACCCAATGTGAAGTGGGCGGTGTGTTGTCATCACAACATGACTCACTTTTAAAAAATGTTGACTTTTTTTAAAGTCCATACTGCTATTCATAGGGCTGCACATGTGTCATGTGTTTCGCTAGCCAATCACAGTCCTGAATTTGCAACGTCAGCCAATCACATTACAGTTAGTGGTGATGACACTAGCTGTAATGTGATTGGCTGGCTTTGCAAAAGTATCGATTTGCATTAACAATGGAAGGGTTAGGGGGTATACAAATGTTTTGGTCGGTGTCCAAAACTCACTTATAGGGGGCGGCTACACCGCCCCAAAAAAAGAAGCTACAAGCCATTTATTGACATGGCCAAAATAGGGCCATGTTTATCACCAGAGACATTTGTTTTATCTGCTCCTTGGAAATGCAGGTTCCACACAGAAGTGTAAAAATGTGGGGTCGGGTTGGGGCAGAAATCTAGTCCTTCATAAATGGCCCTTGAGGCCCCTGAGGCATGCAGACCGGTCACATGTGTTCCTGTGTGTTCTCTGTGGTGACTGGCACACTTCCATCCAACTCTCTGAACCCCACCCTGACCCCCACCCTGTAACTGTCTGTGTCCTGGGACAAGATACAGCTCTATGGGTGGCTCATAGCTCATATCTACTGTACATTGTGAGGTCATAGCTCATATCTACTGTACATTGTGAGGTCATAGCTCATATCTACTGTACATTGTGAGGTCATAGCTCATATCTACTGTACATTGTGAGGTCATAGCTCATATCTACTGTACATTGTGAGGTCATAGCTCATATCTACTGTACATTGTGAGGTCGTCGGGGCCTGGAGGAGGCTTTGCACTGTAAATGGTTCATCTGTTTCCCTTTATGAACGTATCTCCTTCTGGTGTCCTCCGGCAACACATTGTATTATGCTCTATGCAGTAACAGCAGTCTCTCTCTCTCTCTCTCTCTCTCTCTCTCTCTCTCTCTCTCTCTCTCTCTCTCTCTCTCTCTCTCTCTCTCTCTCTCTCTCTCTCTCTCTCTCTCTCTCTCTCTCTCTCTCTCTCTCTCTCTCTCTCTCTCTTTCTCTCTCTCCAGGAGGAATGAGGTATTAGTTTAGGCAGGCTGTAGTGAGCTCACAGTCCTCACAGAGCAGAGAGAGAGAGAGAGAGAGAGAGCTCACAGTCCTCACAGAGCAGAGAGAGAGAGAGAGAGAGAGAGAGAGAGAGAGAGCCTCACAGTCCTCACAGAGCAGAGAGAGAGAGAGAGAGAGAGAGCTCACAGTCCTCACAGAGCAGAGAGAGAGAGAGAGAGAGCTCACAGTCCTCACAGAGCAGAGAGAGAGAGAGAGAGAGAGCTCACAGTCCTCACAGAGCAGAGAGAGAGAGAGAGAGAGCTCACAGTCCTCACAGAGCAGAGAGAGAGAGAGGGAACAGACAGTGTGATCCAAACCCACAGAGTGGCACATTACACCCACCAGCTTTTTATTGCACTGCAGACACACAGCGGTGGTGTTACAGTACTGTACACTAGGACGCACACAGAGGCCCTTTAACCTGCATTACATGTACTGTACACTAGGACACACACAGAGGCCCATTAACCTGCATTACATGTACTGTACACTAGGACACACACAGAGGCCCATTAACCTGCATTACATGTACTGTACACTAGGACGCACACAGAGGCCCTTTAACCTGCATTACATGTACTGTACACTAGGACGCACACAGAGGCCCTTTAACCTGCATTACATGTACTGTACACTAGGACGCACACAGAGGCCCTTTAACCTGCATTACATGTACTGTACACTAGGACGCACACAGAGGCCCTTTAACCTGCATTACATGTACTGTACACTAGGACACACACAGAGGCCCATTAACCTGCATTACATGTACTGTACACTAGGACGCACACAGAGGCCCTTTAACCTGCATTACATGTACTGTACACTAGGACGCACACAGAGGCCCATTAACCTGCATTACATGTACTGTACACTAGGACGCACACAGAGGCCCATTAACCTGCATTACATGTACTGTACACTAGGACGCACACAGAGGCCCATTAACCTGCATTACATGTACTGTACACTAGGACACACACAGAGGCCCATTAACCTGCATTACATGTACTGTACACTAGGACACACACAGAGGCCCATTAACCTGCATTACATGTACTGTACACTAGGACGCACACAGAGGCCCATTAACCTGCATTACATGTACTGTACACTAGGACACACACAGAGGCCCATTAACCTGCATTACATGTACTGTACACTAGGACACACACAGAGGCCCATTAACCTGCATTACATGTACTGTACACTAGGACACACACAGAGGCCCTTTAACCTGCATTACATGTACTGTACACTAGGACACACACAGAGGCCCATTAACCTGCATTACATGTACTGTACACTAGGACGCACACAGAGGCCCTTTAACCTGCATTACATGTACTGTACACTAGGACGCACACAGAGGCCCATTAACCTGCATTACATGTACTGTACACTAGGACGCACACAGAGGCCCTTTAACCTGCATTACATGTACTGTACACTAGGACACACACAGAGGCCCATTAACCTGCATTACATGTACTGTACACTAGGACACACACAGAGGCCCATTAACCTGCATTACATGTACTGTACACTAGGACGCACACAGAGGCCCTTTAACCTGCATTACATGTACTGTACACTAGGACGCACACAGAGGCCCTTTAACCTGCATTACATGTACTGTACACTAGGACGCACACAGAGGCCCTTTAACCTGCATTACATGTACTGTACACTAGGACGCACACAGAGGCCCTTTAACCTGCATTACATGTACTGTACACTAGGACACACACAGAGGCCCATTAACCTGCATTACATGTACTGTACACTAGGACGCACACAGAGGCCCTTTAACCTGCATTACATGTACTGTACACTAGGACGCACACAGAGGCCCATTAACCTGCATTACATGTACTGTACACTAGGACACACACAGAGGCCCATTAACCTGCATTACATGTACTGTACACTAGGACACACACAGAGGCCCATTAACCTGCATTACATGTACTGTACACTAGGACGCACACAGAGGCCCATTAACCTGCATTACATGTACTGTACACTAGGACGCACACAGAGGCCCTTTAACCTGCATTACATGTACTGTACACTAGGACGCACACAGAGGCCCTTTAACCTGCATTACATGTACTGTACACTAGGACGCACACAGAGGCCCTTTAACCTGCATTACATGTACTGTACACTAGGACGCACACAGAGGCCCTTTAACCTGCATTACATGTACTGTACACTAGGACACACACAGAGGCCCATTAACCTGCATTACATGTACTGTACACTAGGACGCACACAGAGGCCCTTTAACCTGCATTACATGTACTGTACACTAGGACACACACAGAGGCCCATTAACCTGCATTACATGTACTGTACACTAGGACGCACACAGAGGCCCATTAACCTGCATTACATGTACTGTACACTAGGACGCACACAGAGGCCCTTTAACCTGCATTACATGTACTGTACACTAGGACGCACACAGAGGCCCTTTAACCTGCATTACATGTACTGTACACTAGGACACACACAGAGGCCCATTAACCTGCATTACATGTACTGTACACTAGGACGCACACAGAGGCCCTTTAACCTGCATTACATGTACTGTACACTAGGACACACACAGAGGCCCATTAACCTGCATTACATGTACTGTACACTAGGACGCACACAGAGGCCCATTAACCTGCATTACATGTACTGTACACTAGGACGCACACAGAGGCCCTTTAACCTGCATTACATGTACTGTACACTAGGACGCACACAGAGGCCCTTTAACCTGCATTACATGTACTGTACACTAGGACACACACAGAGGCCCATTAACCTGCATTACATGTACTGTACACTAGGACGCACACAGAGGCCCTTTAACCTGCATTACATGTACTGTACACTAGGACACACACAGAGGCCCATTAACCTGCATTACATGTACTGTACACTAGGACGCACACAGAGGCCCATTAACCTGCATTACATGTACTGTACACTAGGACGCACACAGAGGCCCATTAACCTGCATTACATGTACTGTACACTAGGACGCACACAGAGGCCCATTAACCTGCATTACATGTACTGTACACTAGGACGCACACAGAGGCCCATTAACCTGCATTACATGTACTGTACACTAGGACGCACACAGAGGCCCATTAACCTGCATTACATGCGGTTTGACTCCATGATTCTTGGAGCAGCGGTTATTCATGCAGAAAAGTCTGACTGAAGGGCCAACAGCGAGTCTCACAGGACAGTAAACATCTTCTAAAACCCTGGGATGATGAACGCTGATGGTGATGAATAGCTGTGTACTGCAGTTAAATGCATTAAATAAATGCACCCAAATCCCCTCCCAAAAAAAGCAATATAAGAGTTACATATATAAGGTTTTATGTACATATCAGTTTGCTTCCAGAAGGACATTTGAGCACTTTGAGAGCATCTCACGCTGGTCTGGAGTCAGTCTAGTTAGTACACCCACGCCGTGGCATCAGGATCGCAGCATTTGTAAAAAACTATGGAATAGGTCTAATGATATTTGTTATTAGATTATGTAATTCTGAGGTATGCAGGTTTATCTATCTGTGTACAAATGTGCTCACAGGTTCATTTGGTTACATTTGTACACTCTCAGAGTTAAAGTGATGCCAAGGATTGTACTGTGTGTTCATTCTAAGTCAGTTTGGACAAACATATGACCAGTGGTTTAAAGTAACTAAGTACTTTTACCACCATCGAAAATCTGTGATCGAAAATTGGCGAAAGTGGCCGCTTTCAAGATGTTTTGGCCATTCTCTCTGGAACCAATCTGCTCAGTTCAAAGCTTCTTGGATGCGTGACTTTGAGGACATTAAGCACCAGTGGCGCAGCCAGAACGCTTGTATAGGCTAGGCCTAGGCAGGAGCGAGTGGGCACGCAGTCACGCCAAAATTTGCGGTTATTGGGCGGATTTGGGGCGTTTTTTTTTTAATTTATTTTGGTGTTAGGGTTAGGTTAGGGTTATGTTATTTAATTCTTATTTTTGCCTGATTTTTCCGATTTTTCTTTTTAATCAAAAAAGTAATTATAAAAAAAATAAAATTTCCAAATGTTTTTTTTTTGCTAAATCGATTGGGTGGGCCAGCTTTCTATGTGGCTCGCCACCCATGGCTGCGCCCCTGTTAAGCACATAATGACACTTTTTAGGGTTTTTAGGCCTAAAGGTATGGTAATCGCTCGGGCCGGCCCAGTTAGGGCCGGGCCTTAATTTTCAGGCCCGTTGATAACTCTATGAAGGACCCGCGTTGGTTTGTGGATGAGCAGAGATGTGCTGCTCACACACAGATAACAGGGCTGAGTTGACGGGCAGCGTTTTCATCCAAACAGGGGATGTCCAAACAAACCATGTCGCCAACATCCCAGGCCTTGGGTGTCACGTTCAGATCGTTTGTTCCATGAGGCACCGTGCGGTGATCTCACCCCGTCATATGTTTGATATGTACAGTAAGTGCTTTCAGCTGCGCTCGGCCTTTATCTAACACTGGAAATGTGTGTGGACAAGCTGAAGGCACGGATAATGGAGTGATTATTATTTTCATCTGGTGGTGTTATTAATGGGTTGTGCGAGTAAACATGGGTGGAGGATCTTTTCTATTTATCTGAAAGCGTCAGCGCGTCATTTATTTACACATAAACTACCATTGTGGTTGTCATATCACATCATATTGTATCATGTCCTTCTTCAAGGAAACCGCTTTGAACAGATAAACACGGCCAGGATAATGCTTCTCAGTGCAGGCGGTATGGTACGCTATAATATATAATAATAAGGCGGTATGGTACGCTATAATATATAATAATAAGGCGGTATGGTACGCTATAATATATAATAATAAGGCAGTATGGTACGGGATGTGTTTGGATAGAAGAGCGGGCCGGACAGACTGGGTGAGGACAGACCACAGACTTAGAGCAGAGACTACATACACTTTGCCAGTAACTAAGTACATGTACTCAAGTACTGTACTTACTACCTACAGTAGTACACTGGCTCCCCGTAGCGGCTCACATTCAGTTTAAAACCCTGGTGCTAGCCTATAGACGAATCCACGGAGCGCTGCCCTGCGCGCAGCCATTGCTGCGGTGTCAATGCTCCGCGGACGCGACACCGCAGTAATGGCCGCCTACAGGCAGCGCGTCTGTGGATTCGTCTATAGGGCAGTGAAAGGAACAGCTCGTTCTTACCTCCGGGCTATGGTCGATGCTTACACCCCTGCCCGACCACTTCGGGCAGCCACCTCGGGGCGACTGATTGCCTCGTCGCTCAAGGGTCCTTCTGGGCGATCCACACGGTCACAACTTTTTTTCTGTTCTGGCCCCACAGTGGTGGAATGAACTCCCCACTGATGTCAGGACAGCAGAGTCACTGATGTCAGGACAGCAGAGTCACTGATGTCAGGACAGCAGAGTCACTGATGTCAGGACAGCAGAGTCACTGATGTCAGGACAGCAGAGACACTGATGTCAGGACAGCAGAGTCACTGATGTCAGGACAGCAGAGACACTGCCCATCTTTCACCGCAGGCTGAAAACCCACCTCTTCAGGAAACACTACCCTTCCTCTTTGCCTGGCCTACTTGTTGTTAACTAGTTGTACAAACTCTTGTTTTATTATTGTATTGTTTAATTGGATCTTGTTTAGTCGATACACTTATTTGTTTTAGCTCTTGCTCATTTGATTTTCCTACTTTAGCTTTAGCTATACTCTTGGTTGCTTGTTTTTGCAGAAAATGCACTTCAGACTTCTGGTGATTAGTAGTTTTGTTCCTTACCTATGTTGAATGCACTTATTTTAAGTCGCTTTGGATAAAAGCGTCTGCTAAATGACTGTAATGTAATGTACTTAGTACCTCTACCGAGACATGTGTCACCACTGACCGCCCCCAGGGGACCCGTCCTTGTGCCCGGAAGGCACGGCGTCACATTCTTTGATCCATGCAGACTCATCGTCCAACTATTTTGATCCAACTAACACCCTTTTTGTTGTATTTGTCACAGTCTCACACGAGTGTGTGGACATGATGACCTCTCTCTGTGTTAGCCTTCTGCTCTGAGAGAGTGCAAATGGAACCAAATGGCAGAGGTGAAAAAGTAGGCTAACTAAGTACATGTAACTCAAATACTGTACTTAAGTACAATTGTGAGGTATTTTTTACTTTACTGGAGTATTTCCCATTTCAGTACTTCTACTCCACCACATCTCAGAGACAAATATTGTACTTTTACTCCAATACAATTATTTGAAAACTTTAGTTACTTTGTAGATTTTGATTATTAATACAAAACATACATTAACCACTTCAGCTCTATACACATTTCGGCCATTTGAAAATAGCCGATCTACAAGCTCACAATGCGTCGCGATGCGAATTCAAGTCTCCATGGGGTGACTAATCAATAGTTAAAAAAAGTCATTTTGGTTTAAACACACACACTGGTCGAGCGGGTCAAACCAGTGACCTTCCGATTCCCAGACAGGCCTATCTACCCATTCAGCTATGGCTGACACATTTTGATGGTGAAAGTGGTTTTCCGTGTCTCACTTCGTTGCATTACAGTCATAAGCTGGCTTTTTCATTTGCACACCTGGCTGGAAAACTACTGCTTTGGGACAACTAATGTGGAATGTCGGTTTCCGAAGAACTCGAGCACTTGGAAGAAGTCAAGTCCTCACGTCCTCCTCTGCTCTAACACCTTCCACAGTGTTTGTGCTGGTACCCCCAAAATGATATGTATTTGGCAGCGGACCCCCATCTCAAAATATGTTGTTCCAGGGACCCCTCAGAAGCAAAGATTTGAGTTAAAAATGTTGGCTTAACAATATATATATATATATATTCAAAGGTTTGCACAAATTTCCACGAAATCCTCGGTGCCAAGCTATGAGCTTGTAGATCTGCTACTTTTGAATAGCCCAAAGAAATAAAAAAATGACACACAGATGTGTTCCCGGTCTTAAAGGGTCAATGCAAAACATTGCCTCTGATTTTTCAACCGTGCTGGAACAGCCTATAATAACTGTAATAATAACCGTAGCAGCGGGCGGCTGCCGAGATGGGCCCAGCAGCATGGATATGGGCCCAGCAGCATGGATATGGGCCCAGCAGCATGGAGATGGGCCCAGCACCATGGTCCACGAGGACGCATCATCCCGGCCTGGATGGGTGTTGGGAGCACGAGCTCCGAGCTTTCACATACTTCCAGTGTGGCTTCATGACATCTGAGTGATGTGTGGTTGAACCCATGGTTCCTACAGTACGTGTGGTTCCTCTCTCTCTCTCTCTCTCTCTCTCTCTCTCTCTCTCTCTCTCTCTCTCTCTCTCCACTGCATCGGCCCAGCTCAGGAGAAAAATCAACATCAATGGTGTAAAGTAACTACTTCTTTACTGGAGTATTTTTAATTTTCAGTACTTTTACTTTTACTCCACTACATCTCAGAGGCAAATATTATACTGTTACTCCACTACAATTATTTTAAAACTTTAGTTACTAGTTACTTTGCAGATTTTGATTATTACAAAACACACATTACCCACTTCAGCCCTATATAGACCACCGAAGTCCTGACGTCACTCGTTCATCCCCAGGTTCGTAAAGTCATTTCTCTATGGAGAATAACATTGTGTCATCATAGAATCGTCTCATATAAGAATTATTGTCCAAAAATAAACAAACTGTCTCGGCGCCATTGTCAGGGAGGAGGTTCTGTATAGTTTATGATAGTCAGTCACTTATATTTGATACAGTCTGTTTCTGGCGAAAATGTATCTAATTCAGCGGAAGTAACATTAGCGTTTTCTCACCGTCAGTTGATGCTTCATATCCATAAGAGTCAAACCGCCGGGGTCATTTGTTTATTTTTGGAACAGTTCTTATTTGACGCGATATTAAATACGTCTATGGGATTCAGAATGGGGGTGGAAAACTGCGAACCAGGTAGACAAACAAAGGATGCGTAAATTACGTCAGACTTCGGTGGTCTATACTGTGAGCTTGTAAATGTGCTCTTTTCAAAAGATTTCTATACATTTGAAAACTTGAAATTCTGCATAATGAGTTATTTTACTTTTGGTACTCTATTAAGTACATTTTGATGACAATACTTTTGTACTTCTACTCAGACAAGTACATTTTTGAATTCCGGACTTTTACCTGTAACAGAGTATTTCTACATCGCAGTATTGATACTTTTACTAAAACCTTTTGAGTACTTTTTCGTAGCCTGGCGTAACCAGTCTATATCATTGTGTGGATATGAGTCTGGTGCTTCCATGAGGACGTTGTTTTCCCCAAGGGGCGGGATCAAAATAATGGCCCTCGACGCAATTGGTTAGACCTACAACCAACTACCAATTACAGTCTCCCATATTCGAATACTGGGCCCTGATTGGTCACCCACGTCTTCTGGAGCAGGAAATGGATTCTCTATGGAGCGGTGCCAGGCCCAAATCGCAGAGTCTGGTCCCAGGCTAACTTTTTCCACCACTGACTTGACAGAGGATCCAAAGCGAGTCCCTTGGAACCCGCTGACCCTCTGTGCTTCTTTCTCTGTGCTTGTCTTGGCCGGCGATAAGCGTCTCAGAGATCCAGAGCGTGTCAGAAACACTCTGTACACAGATGAGTCTTACACTGCGCTCAGCGCAGTGGCGTGCACAGACATTTTGAGGGGCAGGTGCTCAAGTAAATTATACTTTTTTTTGTTTACTTGGTCTGCTCTTTATTCCCTCTACAACTATACCTCTTTGCCAAAAATAGCCGATCTACAAGCCCACAACGCCTCGCAGCGCGAGGCGTTGTGAGCTTGTAGATCTGCTATTTTTGGCTAAAGTTCTCCTCAGAAAAGGGATGCTAGGTTTCGAGTGGTTATGGTAAAAAGAAAAATCATATCACTAAAGATTTGGCGGACCCCCTGTAGTAACTTTGAGGACCCCCTGTTTTTTTTTTCTTTTTTCAAAAGGGCACTTCTGGTCAAGAGGGCAAAGGGCAGGTGCTCTAGCACCACTTAGAGTCTATCTGTGCACGTCCCTGGCTCAGCGATAGATAGATGAGTCTTACACTGCGCTGTGTGTGTGTGTGTGTGTGTGTGTGTGTGTGTGTGTGTGTGTGTGTGTGTGTGTGTGTGTGTGTGTGTGTGTGTGTGTGTGATGAGTCTTACACTGCTCTCAGCCATAGACAGGGAGCGGTGGTTCACTCTGTGCTGAAGGGGAATCATGTAAGCTGAGCCGAGGACAAGACAGGGCGGCATAAATCATTTACATCTGGACCCCTCCCATCCCCGCCAGACGGCCACGAGGCCCTCTGCGCCGTGAATACAGCCCCCCCCCCCCTGTTTTCCTCTCCTCTCCCACATTCTCTCATGTCTTGTCCTTTTGCCTTGTTTGTTTGTTTGCCTGTCTTCTCGCTCCATCAGCCCCGCCTGCCCCCCCCCCCCCCCGTCTGTCCACAGATTCCTATAATGTGGAGAGCTTTGGTTCCTTGGGGGGGGGGGTGACATTGGGTTGGCCTGGTGTGACCTTGGTGTGGAAGCAACAGGAAAAAAGACAGAGATTCATTGTGAGAGGCTGTGTTTTATAGCAGAACACACTGTGTGTGTGTGTGTGTGTGTGTGTGTGTGTGTGTGTGTGTGTGTGTGTGTGTGTGTGTGTGTGTGTGTGTGTGTGTGTGTGTGCCAGAGAGAGAGAAGTAAAGGGACAAAGAGAGAGAAAGAGAAGCCCCCATGCAATAGATTAAAAAGTGTGAGCGCAGAGACTGTAGCCATGTCAGTGACAAATTAACAGTAGTGTGTGTGTGTGTGTGTGTGTGTGTGTGTGTGTGTGTGTGTGTGTGTGTGTGTGTGTGTGTGTGTGTGTGTGTGTGTGTGTGTGTGTGTGTGTGTGTGTGTGTGTCTGTGTCTGTGTGTGTGTATGCGCAGGTGCATGTGTGCATGCGTGCGTGTGTAATTGCACTTGCGTTCATATTGGTGTTGCTTGCGTAGAGATGCAGAAATTACGCCTAGCAGATTTCACAGGAGCGTGGGATGGTACCTGCAACACGTGCACTCTCTCTCTCTCTCTCTCTCTCTCTCTGTCTGTCTCTCGCTGTGTGTGTGCTCTCTCTCTCTCTCTCTCTCTCTCTCTCTCTCTCTCTCTGTGCTCTCTCTCTCTCTCTCTCTCTCTCTCTCTCTCTCTCTCTCTCTGTGCTCTCTCTCTCTCCACTCACACACTCACACAGCGTCCGTTTTTGTCAGCCGCAGACGTCTTGAATGTCTCTGTGGTCGCACACTTCGTTTCGTCGCCCCCCGGGGTCTCGCCAGGCCCCAGACCACACAGTCTCCACATCCCTCTCGCTGGAAACACACACACACACACACACACACACACACACACACACACACACACACACACACACACGCACACATATGCGCGTGTGTGTGTGTGTGTGTGTGTGTGTGTGTGTGTGTGTGTGCCTCTATGAAATGTTTTCCACTCAGGCATACTTTACTTTCTGGGTTTTTCAGACCCGACTCCTCGGCCACGCCAAACATGTGTTGCTCTTTTGAAACGTTGGATCATTAATGTCCATAAACACTTCAAACACTGAAGAGCGATTGCACTCCGTGTTCCGAAAGGCTTGGCCGCCGCGGCCGTGCGGCTAGCGTCTAGCTAGCATGGGGTTATTGTTTTAGGCAGTATGGGGGAAAGTACCGATCCCTCCTCCTCCCTCCGGACGCAAGCATCCGTCTGTGGAAAGGAGGCGATGATTAAGGCTGAGGGGGGGTCTTCCATTCACACACGCCGAGCACCAACTAGCAGCAGGGGGATTCAGCGGCTCTCTGCGGTTACAAGCGGATTATTCCCCTTATTTATTGCGGTGAGAGACTTTATTGCACAGAGAGCCTCCAGTAAAATGTTTTGCTTTTTTACGGTATGGTATGAAAATGAAATTCAATACATCATTTTTTGTTGTAGTTGGGACACGCATCATCACTGTGCAGACGTGGCATTCAATTATGCAAACCATTAAGTCATTAAAACCTCATGATATCCCACATTTCCTCGTTTGGAAAGACGGAGGAAGCAGCGTCATTCGTCTTCCTCTGATCACACATGGAGAGCTGACCAAACAAACTTGTTTTTCAACACGGAGAGTTGCTAATTGTTGGAGGAGCGTCTGTGACGCGGGGTCTGCCGTCGCCGTTGACGTTTTCTACAAAGTGACACGCAGACGCACTTTCACTGTGGCCGTGATTAGTCATCTCCACAGAGAGAGAGAGAGAGAGAGAGAGAGAGAGAGAGAGAGAGAGAGAGAGAGAGAGAGAGAGAGAGAGAGAGAGAGAGAGAGAGAGAGAGAGAGAGAGAGAGAGAGAGAGAGAGAGAGAGAGAGAGAGACTCCAGAGCTTGGAATGGGAGCTGTGTGGGCGAGAGAGGGCTGGCCAGGGGACATGATGTTTGTTACAGAAGAGAAATGGGATCGGAGATAAAGAAAGACAAATAGTATTAGAAGAAAGAAACTACAGTATTGGCTCACTGTTAGTGGAGGAGGGGGGAGAGAGACAGAGAGAGAGAGAGAGAGATTATCTATAATTTAACCTGTAAATAAGTCTTTGTTCAGAGCATACAGCACATGACTGTATATACAGTATACTGTATATTCTATTTATCCTAGTTGCCAAATGTTTTGTCCGTTCCCTAACATAGCCTGTTCAATGTTTTTTATTCACCTTCATTTTACCTGTTTACTTTTCTCTGACTTGTAATCAGAGAGAGAGAGAGAGAGATGGCTTAGAAAAGTGGGGTCCAGGGACCCTCAGGGTTCCTTGTGGGGGTTCCAAATGATAAACTTTATTTGTATAGCACCTTTCATGACATGAAATGCAGCTCAAAGTGCTTTACAGAGCAAGAATACAATTACAGTTACAACCAATTTAACAATAAAGCAAAAAAAAAGAAAAGCAAAAGCTTAAAACATTAAAATAGGCAATACAGTGAGGACTTAAAAATCAACCAAAGAATCAGCTACAGTAAAAGCATGAGTGAAGAAACAGGTCTTGAGTTGTGCTTTAAAGCTATCCACAGAGACTGCCTGTCTTAGGTGTAATGGGAGTTTATTCCACGCTGTCGGTCCGTAGAAGCAGAATGCTGCTTCACCGTATGTTTTATATGTCATTGCAGGCCGGGAGCCAGTGTAGTGAAGCTGGAACTGGAGTGATGTGTTCTCTCATCCTAGTTTGACCGTCCAGAGTGACGTTACTGCTGACCCAAACCCCTCAATCTGTGTCTCCTTAAAGACCCATTGTGTTCAGGTCCACGGGGGGGGGGGGGGGGGGGGGGGTAGGTGGGAGAACAGCTAGCGCAGGGCCATTGCCACTTAACAAAAGGTATCCAGAGTGTCACCCACACACACACACACACACACACACACACACACACACACACACACACACACACACACACACACACACACACACACACACACACACACACACCTCCCTGAACCCCTCTCTCATTGTCCCTGCAGCCTGAAAGAAGACAGACAGACAAAATGGAAGATTATGTCAATTAGTGACTCTAGACCACCTGATCAGACCTCCCCGTCTCTTGGGGTCCGTGAGGGGTCAGAGTTCGCGACCCGGCTGCGAAAACATGGGGGCTTAACTTGCTGGTGTCACACCGCTGACCTTTTAGCCCCCACGCACATTTTATCAGCCTGCACGCACGCACGCACACACGCACGCACGCACGCACGCACGCACGCACGCACGCACGCACGCACCACACACACACACACACACACACACACACACACACACACAACACACACACACACACACACACAACACACACACACACACACACACACACTTGTCTTTCCAAATGCATTTAAATCTACCAAACCTGACGTGTGCGTGTCTCTCTGTGTCTCTGTGTGTTTCTGTGTGTGTTTGTTTGTGTTTGCACGTTGGTTACCAAGCCAGAGTGTGAACTTCTGAACCTGCTACATGTGTGTTTGTGTGTGTGTGTGTGTGTGTGTGTGTGTGTGTGCATGTGTGTGTGTGTGTGCGTGTGCGTGTGTTTGTTTCTGTGTGGGTTTGTACAGTATCTGTACATGTACAGGTATGTGTGTGTGCATGCTGTATGTGTGTGTGGCCGTTTGCATGCTTAGTGTGTGCAATGCATGCATGTGAATGAGACCATGTTTATGTTTTTGAGTGTGTGTGTGTGTGTGTGTGTGTGTGTGTGTGTGTGTGTGTGTGTGTGTGTGTGTGTGTGTGTGTGTGTGTGTGTGTGTGTGTGTGTGTGTGTGTTTCCGTGCAGCAGTAAATCCTCACAGTGACATGTTGGTTCAGTAGGGAAACAGCAGGTATGGGACCAACGTGATGTTCTTCCCAGATGGCCCTCTGGTACCCGGCCCTTGGGGAGGCCCCTCCACCTCACCTATTCATTTATTCATTTTCCACTGCAGATGAGACTCTGAGGCCAAAGCCCACCGCGTCCCCCCGAGAGCAGCCGGGGTGTTTCTTATCCATCCTAGTCCCTCCCCCCACCCACCCACACACACACACACACACACACACACACAACACACACACACACACACACACACACACACACACACACACACACACACACACACACACACACACACACACACACACACACACACCCTCCCCTCTTCACTCATTATCCCATTCCCTCTTCACTCCCACTCTCTTCCTTTTCGTTCCCCGGCCTTCCTTTACACCGACGTGTGTGTGTGTGTGTGTGTGTGTGTGTGTGTGTGTGTGTGTGTGTGTGTGTGTGTGTGTGTGTGTGTGTGTGTGTGTGTGTGTGTGTGTGTGTGTGTGTGTGTGTGTGTGTGTGTGTGTGTGTGCGCGCGCGCTGACTGACAGGCTCTGACTAAATAGCATGTCATTGTCACTGTGTCATAGAGAGAGAGAGAGTGTCACACACAAAAACAACATTTAGGCGCATGCACACACACACACACACACACACACACACACACACACACACACACACACACACAGACACACACACACACACACACACACACACACACACACACACACACACAGACAACACACACACACACACACACACACACACACACACACACACACAGACACACACACACACACACACACACACACACACACACACACACACACACACACACACACACACACACACACACACACACAGACACACACACACACACACACACACACACACACACACACACACACACACACAGACACACACACACACACACACACACACACACACACACACACACACACACACACACACACACACACACACACGCTGTATATTGTCATCAGGTTTTCATGGTTGATTTGGTTATGAAAGAAAGAAAGAATAAATAAAGCAGATACATGATGAATGTGGGTGAAGGAGATGATGAAACATTGTGTCTTGCTGCTGTCTTGATGTTTAGTGGAGATAGTTTAAGAGCCACTGGTCTACAACCTTTTCCGGAAAAGAGTATATCCGGAATTAACGTGATCACAATAAACCCGTCCCATCTAACGTTAAATGATTTTTCTCTGCTTTCTTGTTTTTTTTTCCAGTGTTTTTGCCGTGAACCAGCTATACTCACCAGCCAATAACTAAAGAACGGAGGGTCTCGGTGACACGCCTTTTTTCCCCGATGGAAGCAGAGACACTCCTCCGTCTTCAGCGACACTCTGTGTGCTGATCGTCCTGGAGGAAGACATCGTGTGGCTCTCCAAAGGTGAGTACAAATGCTCTGAAACGCTGGCAGTGGCTGCAGACTGCTCTGAAAGCCTCTGGCAGTGAATGAGTTAACTCACACTTGGTCGTGTGATGGTGTATACCAGGGGTCTTCAACGTTTTCAGGCCAAGGACCCCCTAGCTGAGAGAGAGATGAAGCAGGGACCCCCTCTGTATTGTATAAAATTGTGTTTCAGATGATACTTTTCTTGTTTACTTGGTCTGCTCTTTTTTTCCCTCTACACCTATACATATTTGCCAGAAATAGCCGATCTACAAGCTGTGAGCTTGTAGATCTGCTATTTTTGTCTAAAGTTCTCCTCAGAAAAGGGATGCTAGGGTTCAAAGTGGTTAATGTAAAAAGAAAAATCATATCACACAAAGATTTGGCGGACCCCCTGTAGTAACTCTGAGGACCCCCTGGGGGTTCCGGACCCCCTGTTGAAGACCCCTGGTGTATAGGTATAATTCTTCTGATGGAATCTGAATATGGGATGTGTGTGTGCCTGCCTAAAGCCCATAAGTCTAATAATCTCCCTTGGCCAAGAAGGCATTCCCCTCCTGGGTGGTGTGGCAGATGTTTGGTCTCACATGCAGGAGACCTGGCTTTGAATCCAAGTGGTCATAATGTTGGGGGCTCGTCCGGGACGGGATTCCTCAGCGGTTTGGTAACGTTAGACAGGAATATGTGGACTGATGGATTAGTTACTATGATCAACAGATGGGGAGAATCGTGAAGGTTTTAATGTTGATTTCACAATAGCTGCTATTGAAGTGTATAGACTGGCAGAATCAAAGGGTTATACTGTACCTAGAGTTCACAAGAACTGTGCTCAAGAAAGAATGTATTCTGCATGGGAAAAAAAATAATAATCAGCTAACAAAGTGTTGATCAACTAAGACCGCTGGTCAAAGAAGTTAGTTTTAGTCATAGTCTTTTGAATACAATTCCATTAGTTAGTCATATTTTAGTCATTTGAAATGTTTTAGTTTTAGTCTAGTGTCAGTCGACTAAATATAAGATTATAGTCGACTAAAT
>NC_139950.1:51364538-51378835 GCF_963454915.1 Gymnoscopelus microlampas
TTCTAGTACTTCTACTCTGCTACATCTCAGAGGCAAATATTATACTTTTTACTCCAGTAAACTACACTAACACTACAACTTTAGTTACTGGTTGCTTTGTAGATTTAGACTGTTATTACAAAATATACATTAACCACTTCAGACTATTTGAAAATAGCAGATCTACAAGCTCACAATGCGTCGCGATGCGACCCATTGTGAGCTTGTAGATCTGCTATTTTCAAAAGATTGTATATGATACCTGGTGAAATGGGACATTCTGCATAATGGATTACTTTTACTTTTGGTCCTTTAAGTACATTTTAATGCCAATACTTTTGGTATTTTTACTGAAGTAAATGTTTTATTCTAGACTTTGTCTGTCTCTGAGTAACCCTTTGATAGGAAATGGGGAGTGACATGAGGAGTGACATGAGGAGTGACATGGGGAGTGACATGAGGAGTGACATGGGGAGTGACATGGGGAGTGACATGGGGAGTGACATGGGGAGTGACATGGGGAGTGACATGGGGAGTGACATGGGGAGTGACATGGGGAGTGACATGCAGCAAAGGCCGTCAGGATTGGAACTCGAACCTGCAACGCGCTGTCAGGCTACTGACAGCATCCCCCCCCCCCAGAACCCCTGGGGTCGGACCCCACTTTGAGAACCAGTGATGTACGTAGATGGTGCAGGTCTCCAGCATATCATGGTTTGCATGGGGAGTTTAGTCAATGGATATAAACATCGTTCCTGTAGGTTTTGGGCGAGATTCAAAACTGGAAATATAATATATTACAATCATAATATTATGATTAGTCATGAGGTGTATTACCAACATGTGTTCTTTTACTCTTTTTTTTAGAAAGGGAAACTTTTTTTTTCTTCCAGTCTTTATTGTGTAAGGCTAGTGTTAGTTTTTTTTCTCCCCATTTAGTCGTTATGCTAATTAATTCCTCCCCACACACACTGCTGTTGTATCCTACTGACTCACCTGCCAGTGAGGAGCCCCCACCAGGAGGACGTAGAGCCTTCGTCCTACTCCTCCCGCCTAACACTCCCCGCTGACAGTGCTCCGCCACCCGAGCGCCCCCAATGTTATTTTAAAGGGACAGTTCACCCCCAAAATGACTTTTTTTTTCTATCGATTAGTCACCCCATGGAGAAGTATTTTTTTAAAGAGTGTGTGAAAAATGAAAGATTAGAAAATATGTGTGTGTGCGTGTGTGTGTGTGTGTGTGTGTGCGTGTGCGTGTGCGTCTGCGTCTGCGTCTGCGAGTGCGTGTGCGTGTGCGTCTGCGAGTGCGTGTCTGCATGTGTGCCATGTGTTTGCACTTATTCAATAAAAAAAGGCTCATTCCAAAAACAGGATTCTTTATAAAAATTTCAAGTATATTTTATTCATTTACTTTTTCGTAAAACAAAGATGTATTTCAGTAACAGAACTACTTACAGGTTCACTGATTATTAAAAACATGTTAAATTTCATCTTTTGTTGTTACAGCAACAGTGAATTCAGGTGCTATGTCTGTATGTACCATTTCTGTTGTCATAATAATAATAACATGAAGTATAATTGAAGCGAATTATAACAATTTCAGCAAAAAACAACAACAACAAAAAAACAAGAGAAATGTTTCAATAGTGATAGTGAAGAAATAATGAGTACAACCACACCGTACAATCCTCAGTGTTCATTTAACTCTGAACGTACACATGGAAACAAATGAACCCGTAAGGGTCAATTTGGGACCATTTGTACACGCAGAGTTAAAGGCATAGTTCACCCCCAAAACAACGTTTTTTTTTGCCGATCGATTACCCACCCCATGGATACATGAATGAATGGATATTTTTTTGTTTTTGTCTCATTCCTAAGACAATAATGTGATGACCAGCGGACCGGTATTCCATCAATTCAAGTCTCAATAGGGCGACTAATTGATAGAAAAAAAGTTATTTTGGGGGTGAACTATTCCTTTAAATGAACACTGAAGATTTTACTGTGCACATGCTTTCTCACCCAACATGGTTGGTTCTGTCATAGTCTCTTTCCCTCTCTCTCTCTTTTCCATTCTTCTCTCACTCTCTCTCTCCCTCTCTCTTTCACCTCTTCTCTCTCGGGGGAAGATGTCTTCTGGCTCTCCTCCTCCTCAGCTCTCTCTCTCTCTCTCTCTCTCTCTCTCTCTCTCTCTCTCTCTCTCTCTCTCTCTCTCCATTCATTGTACAGAAGAACTCCATTGATTCCACTCCTTTATTTGTGCTGAACAACAGTCAGTGGAAGAGTTCATCCGGTCTCTCCGTTCCGTCCGTGTCTCTCACTCCGTCATCCTCTCTTCTTCTCCCCGATATAAGCCTCAGGAGGCCTTTGTTTTCTAACCATCTAGTGCTTTATCTCAATGACTGTATACCTACTTTTATTTAGTATTCTTTTATACATGATCAAACATACAGATGTTCTACATGTATGTCTCTGGTTTTAACATCTCTCACCTGGCCCACCAAACACATCAATAGGTATAGTCGTATATTTTCACTGAAACCCTTTTCCTTTTTATTTACATGGAGAGAAACTCTCCCGTTCCCCCTCTGAACTCTTCTCCCTCTCAACTCTTCTCCTATACTCTGTACTGTGTACTGTATACTGTATACTCTGTATGAAACCATTACATACAGTAAATACTCTGTATGAAACCATTACATACAGTAAATACTCTGTATGAAACCATTACATACAGTAAATACTCTGTATGAAACCATTACATACAGTAAATACTCTGTATGAAACCATTACATACAGTAGCTCCTCCTGCGTCTGTCTGTCAACATAAAGTCCCATATCCATCCCACTGCCTCTGTCTATCAAAAGGATAAATGTGTTTGTAAATGTGTTTTATTGTAACATATGGTAACATGTGCTTTTGTTTATGATTAACAAAAGAGGAAAAACAAAGAGTGGGCGTGGCCGTTTCTATGGATTACATTGCGGCAATCTCACTAATAAGCGAATGGCTGCAGTAGGTTTGAAACTATAGGATGATTAGACGGGCAAAAGGACATTTGGGATTTTGTTTATTTATGAACTTGTTTATTTATTGTGATTTACTTTACGTGTTGATTTGCTGTCTCTAAAAGTGATCAGAATGAAGCGCTGGATGAGGTCATCACGTCAGGATGAGGTCATCACGTCACGGCGGTGAAAACCAAAGCCATGCCGACCCTAGCACTGCTGTAGGACTCATTAGTGTGTGGGGGGGGGGGGGGGGTGTGGCCTCTCAATAGAGATTAGATTTCTTGCCCAGTATGAAAATATGGGGCGGGTTTATCACCAGAAGCATTTTTTTAATTTGCCCCTCGGAAATGCAGGTTCCACTCAGAGATCCCAGACTATCTCTATCTACACAGTGATATTAGTCTGGATATGCCAGGCTAGATAAGTGTGAAGTTGTGGAAGCGGATAAAGACGTTCCACCTTACAGATGGAACGTCTAGGAACCGCAGGTGAAAGAAGGGGCGGGGCGAGCCATGGGCGTATAGCGAGCTAACTGGATAAAGATGGCGGAGAAGAACCAGAGCTGGAGATTGGAGGGAGGTGGAGGAGGAGAGGGCGAGGGGATGTGGTGGGGTGGGGGTCACTGGAAGACCGTGTGGTAGGTGGGACACTGGTGGGACTTCATGTACTTGACGGCGAACTTGAGCTCCTTGCTCTTCTTGTCCCACTTGTGGATGGACATGAGCAGCAGCTGCTGGTCCACCTTACGGCCCATGATGAGGAAGTTGGAGCCCAGCGAGTCCAGCTGGGCGCAGGGGCAGTTGGCGCCGTTCTTGATGTAGAGCGTGAGCTTCTTCAGGTCCTTCTTGCGCAGCACGCCTTGCTTCAGCACCTTCTTCTTCTTCTGCGCCGCGATCAGCTTCCGGTCGCCCTTCTCCTTCTTCACCTCTTTGATCTTCATCTTGAGGGCTGGAGGGAGGGAGGGAGGGAGGGGGAGACAACAGAGAGTTTGATGAGTCATTGGTTCTCAAAGTGGACCCCCAGGGGTCCTTGGGGGGTACCAGGGGGTCCCCAAGTTTTTTGAAAAAGAATAGCAGATATACAAGCTCATAGCGTGGCACCCGAGTGCCACACTATGAGCTTGTATATCTGCTATTTAAAAAAAAATCTTGAACATTTTTAACACAAATCTTTACTTCTGGGGGTCCCTGGAACAACATATTTTTTGATGGGGGGGGGGGGGGGTCCATGACCAAATACGTATCATTTTTGGGGTCCTTGACATGAAAGCAGTTTGAGAACCGCTGTGATGAGTGACCTACATGCTTGTCTGAGAGAGAGAGAGAGAGAGGCTTAGCCATTGAACTGTGATTCCAGTCTAAAAGAAAAACAACATGTTTCGCTCGTTTCAATGTGTCGGCTATGTAAACAAAGTCGTCCTAAATCCGCGCTCACAAAGCCATCAGATGATGTAATGGAAACATATGCCATTTTCTTCTTCTTCTTTTTGGCAAACCCAATCGTCTCAACATTCAATCTGTTCTGTTCATACCGAACCCTAATTTACTGCCTCTCATTGTAGTCCAGCCAAGTTCCGCCGTCGGCATATTTCAAGAGCAGTGTTTTCTTTTTTCTTTTTTTACATATTTCTTTTATTTATGAGGCCTACACATTTTAGACCACAGGTAGTAGACATACAGTACATACACCAGTGGTTCTCAAACTTTTCAATGTCAAGGACCCCCAAATTGACACTTATTAGCCTGTGGACCCCCATTTGAAAAGATATGCCAGGCAGGGACCCCCATAAGAGATGTTCACGGCTGTAGCAGTGATTCTCAACCATTTTAATTTCAAGGTCCCCCACTTTGACATGCATTAGGCTACAGACCCCCATTTAATGGCATTTCTATCTCTGGGACCCAAATTTGTATCGTAAAATCAATGTTAATTTAACTCTGAGAGTGTACAAATGGAACCAAATGGACCCGTACAATTACCGGCATGTAGAAATACTCTGTTACAAGTAAAAGTCCGGTATTAAAAATGCACTTGAGTAAGAGTACAAAAGTACTGGCGGACTAAAAGTAAAAGTACTCATTAGGCACAATATACGTTGTGAGTTTGTAGATCGATAAATGTAGTGGCGTAAAAGTACAATATTTGCCTCTGAGATGTAGTGGAGTAGAAGTAAAAGTATTTGAAAATTGGAAATACTCAAGTAAAGTACAAATACCTCAAAATTGTACTTAAGTACAGTACTTGAGTAAATGTACTTATTTACTTTCCACCACTGGTGACGAACACATCTATTACGTTCTGCAATACTTCTGCATAACGAATACTGTTGAAGTATATGTCAATATGCCAATACACTTGTACTTGTACCGGCCAAGTTCTGCCGTCGGCATATTTCAAGAGCAGTCGTGTTTTTGTTTTTTTTTACATATTTTTGAACCCATTGAGACCTGAAGCCGATTCTACATGTCTCCTAAATCTCACCAGTTTTCTGAAAAACATATGTTTCTATATCAGTGGTGCTCAATCTTTTTCATGTCACCCCCAAAATGATATGTATTTGGCCGCGGACCCCCATCGAAATGTTTTGTTCCAGGGACCCCCCAGAAGCAAAGATTTGAATTAAAAATGTTCGCTTTAAAAATATATATATATTCAAAGATTTGCACACATTTTCACGATTTTTCAAAAATAGCAGATCTACAAGCTCGTAGCCGCGCTATGAGCTTGTAGATCTGCTATTTTTGAATAGCCCAAAGTGTAAAATAATGCTTTTTTAGCTCAAATCTAAAAATGAGACAGTTCCAGGTCTCAATGGTTTAAATTTATGAGGCCTACACATTTAGACCAACAGGTTAGACATACAGTACTGATGATGATAATGCAGCTTTGCGTCCCCCGTCCCCGTCCCCCCCCGTCCCTGTCCTTGCTGTTTCAGGGGGGCTGTGAGATTGTTTTTTCTTTTTTCTTTTTTTTGAGCCTCCTGCTCACAGGAAGAACACTGAGCTCTGAACTATGAGCAGACCGGTTAGTTTACACCTCTCCTGAGAATCATCAGTTAACCTCCGGCAACAACTCAACACTAATATCCTGGGGAGTATCCAAAGACTACATCCTGTGCATGCGTGTTTGTGCATGTGTGCACGCGCACGCGCGTGTGTGTGTGTGTGTGTGTGTGTGTGTGTGTGTGTGTGTGTGTGTGTGTGTGTGTGTGTGTGTGTGTGTGTGTGTGTGTGTGTGTGTGTGTGTGTGTGTTTGTCTATCTGTCTGACTGCACCGTTGCCCTGGGGAGCAGCCCAGAGGAGATCTACGCTCTTAAGAAAAATCAGATGCTGCGTTTACATTATCAACGTTCTATCTATTTAATATTCCGGACACTCAACGCATTGTGTTCTTGCACTGGAGCATGTTAACACACCGTATCCCATGTGCAATAATAACCCCAGATAAGAGAAACTGGAATATTATTATTGTACCTGGAATGTTCCAAAATATCATCCAGGCTTCTGAATCATGTAAATCAGTTTGTGTTGTGCTTTAGTTTGACCGGTCTGACCGCGTCCTGGCCGCTCCCACTGCAGTGGAGCTCAGGAGCTTGTCGTTTGGTTCACTGAAGTAAACATCCTGCGCATGCAAAGCTTTTACAACAAATGCATAACTTTTTAAGTCCCTCGACAACAATGTACTGTGTACTGCAGTGTTGATTTTGACAGCACATTTTTATTTAGTTTTAGTCATAGTCTTTTGACTAAAATTCCATTTAGTTTCAGTCATATTTTAGTCATCTGAAATGTTTTAGTTTTTGTCTAGTTTTAGTCGACTAAATATCATAAGATTATAGTCGACTAAATCTACAGTTGATTTAGTCGACTAAAATGTATGTTGGCGGTGCCTTGATGGACGTCGTAATGGCTGCTTTTACACTTGGTTGCATGCTGAAAATAGCCGATCTACAAGCCCACAACGCGTCGCGCTGCGACGCGTTGTGAGCTTGTAGATCGGCTATTTTCAGAGCGCAACACCCGAGCGCAACCAAACATAAAATGACTTGTCTTTCAGTTCTACTGGATCTCTTCTCCACTAGTAGGAGTACTCCACTAGGAGCAGCCGCTGGCCTCGCACATCCACTACCATGCCTTAGGAGTTACAGGCAATCTGGTATTTATCGTTTATTGCTGCGTTCCCTGTGGACAAAAGCGGTAGCATTTCCCCAGCATAAAGACTCCATTACCCATGAGCACCTAGTGCCATCTTGTCGCTAAAGATGTAGATTCACCATCTGGTGGCTCGTGCTTTTCTTTAGAAAATGAGAGTGTGAGACGTATGGACGGACGTTTGGGAAAAACAGCTGTTTGCAAGATGTATGGCGATGAGGCAGCGTGTCTGTAATTGCTGCTATGTAAGATTAATAGATTTTGAGGAAGATCCAAGCCGACGTCAAGGAATTTGGAGTTATAGTAATATAGCCGATGTTCTCTCTAATGGTCTCATCTGCTTACATCGTTCATGTGCTCGTATCGTTCAAGGCATCAACGTTTAATTGTGACTGAGAAATAAACAGTCAAACGTCTTTAAAGGTACTACTGACGACATCCAGCCACTAGATGGCGCACTGCACTACGCATCGCAACACCTCTGTGGTATAAAGTTCCTTATTTAACCCATTCAATCCGGGAACGCATCGCCGTCATTTTAGATTACTTTGGCTATTCAAAAATAGCAGATCTACAAGCTCATAGCGTGGCACCGAGTGCCGTGCTATGAATCATAATAAAAAACAAATTGGGGGGAAAGCGATTTCCCCAAAGCAGATTTGTTATTTCCGTTCCATTTTTCTTTGTCTACAAAAAAAGAGAAGTGTAAGAAAAAGGAAAAAAGATGATATCACCTTTAAAGTACGCCCGTCAAAATGTCATGGCTATGCCCCTCCTGTCTCTGTCTCGTTGTGTTCTTACGCTATTGAGACAACTGGCATTGTTCCAGGTTCCAGCGATAAGGCAAAGACAGTTTATTGTATGTAAATAACTTCATACTTATAGAGCCTCACATGAACGCTCAAGAACTGTCCCGGCTAACAGATAATCATTTAATGTTCCTATACTCAGACATGCTCAGTTATACTTCTATGACGCAAAGCTCATAGGATAGATAACCTCTGCTCACACAGGCATTAATAATAAACTGTATAACCTCTGCTCACACAGGTATTAAGGTCTGACAAACACCACAATATCAAACTAATGACTGTAACGTCCTGCACTGTTAATGTATCAACAGTGGTAGCAAAAGTACTCACATTTTTTAAGTAAAAGTATCGATACTGCATTGTAGAAATACTCTGTTGCAAGTAAAAGTCCGGAATTCAAAATTTACTTGAGTAAAAGTATAAAAGTATTGGCAGCAAAATGTACGTAAAGTACCAAAAGTAGAAAGTACTCATTATGTAAATGTCCCATTTCACAAGTTTTCAAATGTATGAAAATATTTTGAAAAGCAGATGGCGATGCATTGTGAGCTTGTAGATCTGCTATTTTCAAATGCTCGAAATGTATATTGGGCTGGGGTGGTTAAGGTATGTTTTAATTTGTAATAATAATATTATTACAAATTTGATTATATTATAATCAAAATCTACAAAGTAACTAGTAACTAAAGTTTTCAAATAATTGTAGTGGAGTAAAAGTACAACATTTGCCTCAGACATGTAGAGGAGTAGAAGTAAAAGTACTGAAAATTGGAAATACCTCAAAATTGTACTTGAGTACAGTACTTGTACTTGAGTAAATGTACTTAATTACTTTACACCACTGTTTATCAATTTGTAATACTGAGAGAGGGTACAACTGTGGAACCCTTGTACATTGGTGCACCCTCAGGGTTAAATTAACACTGAGGGTTTGGCTGGTCTGACTGTGCTGACTCGCGTCTCCTGCACCGCGGCGTGTTTATGTGTATTTGTACATGAGGAGAGATTAAAATGAACTGCCAAGCATTTGAGAGAGGAATTCTCTGGGTGAGCGCTTTGACAGGCCAAATTAATCATGAGCGGGGCAAAGGCACACGCTTTGGTATGAGGCCGGGCTATGTACCCAAGCCTTCTGGAAGACTGCCATCTCACTTCTTAACCTCCTTGTCTGCTGTTTTATAAACATAACGTCCGTACACTCTGATACGCACACACGCACACACGCACGCGCACACACACACGCACACGCGCACACACACACACACACACACGCACACGCACACGCACGCACGCACACACGCACACACACGCACACGCAGGATTGTAGCATATTCAGTAAGGAATGTGTGTGCATTAAATTGCCTCAGAACCTGTTCCCCACTAAGACCTTTTGTGTGTGTGTGTGTGTGTGTGTGTGTGTGTGTGTGTGTGTGTGTGTGTGTGTGTGTGTGTGTGTGTGTGTGTGTGTGTGTGTGTGTGTGTGTGTGTGTGTGCGCGTGTGCGGGGGGGCGGGGGGGGGGGGGGGGGGGTGAGCTCGCCTACATGCACGAGTATGTCTGTGTATTTACATCAGTGGTGGAAGTAGCATTTACAGTATATTTACTCATTTACTGTTATTTATATCCTGACTGAGTTCTCTATCCTGATTGGATAAAATTGGTATCCTG
This sequence comes from Gymnoscopelus microlampas, assembly GCF_963454915.1. Classification (NCBI taxonomy): domain Eukaryota; kingdom Metazoa; phylum Chordata; class Actinopteri; order Myctophiformes; family Myctophidae; genus Gymnoscopelus; species Gymnoscopelus microlampas. The sequence continues at coordinate 51,374,163 of NC_139950.1, forward strand.
ACCTGAAAATGCATTTTCTGTTTATTGAAGAGCTGGAGAGACATGGAGACTCCTGTTACTGAACACACACTCTATAGTGAGGAGTACTATCACAATATAAAGCTATTTAACACTGTTACTGAACACACACTCTATAGTGAGGAGTACTATCACAATATAGAGCTATTTAACACTGTTACTGAACACACACTCTATAGTGAGGAGTACTATCACAATATAGAGCTATTTAACACTGTTACTGAACACACACTCTATAGTGAGGAGTACTATCACAATATAGAGCTATTTAACACTGTTACTGAACACACACTCTATAGTGAGGAGTACTATCACAATATAGAGCTATTTAACACTGTTACTGAACACACACTCTATAGTGAGGAGTACTATCACAATATAGAGCTATTTAACACTGTTACTGAACACACACTCTATAGTGAGGAGTACTATCACAATATAGAGCGATTTAACACTTATGTTGACCAGCTGCGACAGTAAAGTGATGAACACAATATTACGTCTGCATAACGAGTACGGTCTAAAGTCTATATGCCAATGCCAATACATGAGTACTTCTACTCAGACAGTAGCAGACCTCCATGCCACTGTAGTGTACACTGGGGCAGGTTCAAATGGTTTGCCCTTCGCCCCGCGGTACACGTCCACCCATATTCAGTCATATTGTAAGTGGCGCACCGGGGCTCTCTCTCTCTCTCTCTCTCTCTCTCTCTCTCTCTCTCTCTCTCTTTGCAGTCGAGCCTGGCCAATATCCACCATGACAAGCTGTGCCACGCTTTTTTTCTTACACAAACTCACTTTCTCTTGAGTGAGTAGAGGAGACATGTATAGGAAGAAACAGAACAGACGGAGAGAGAGAGAGAGAGGAGGAGAAAGAAGGTTGGAGAGGGAGGAGGGAGAAAAGTGGGAGAGTTAGAGGAAAAATAAAGTGACAGAAACGCGAGAAAAGTGTTCTGTCATTTTGAGGAGAAACAGCAGCATCAGTGTGTGCTGCACCATAGATATAGAAACTTAGATACCTCATTGACCTCTGCAGTTCATTGGAGCGACCTGTATCGTGACCGCCTTTTAGGAGAAGTCAAGTTGCCACTCATAGTGACTACTGACCAATCACAGCGCGTATTTTCCGGGACTTGTCTGAATTGAGCCGAGCCTTCTAATGCAGTGGTTCTCAACCAGTGGCCCGGGGACCACCAGTGGTCCTTGAAGGGGTTCCAGGTGGTCCTCAGCTAAATGATGGAGAGTTGGTAACCAAACTAGTTGCTGTGCGGCTGCCTCTTAAAGGGTTAAGAGCTGGGTTACGATAAGACCCGCCCCAACCTGCCTCTGATTGGCCTACCAAACGTCCCCTTCTGTGACGCAAGCGGAAGCTTGCCTTCTCCAAAATGGTGCCCGAAATACAGACGCCTCAAAGCCGGAAGAGGCGTCCCTAGACTTTATACTGTATGTCTATGTGCTGCACCATCACAGCCTTTCAGGAGACAAACTCCTCCCCTTTAGTGCACCATCACAGCCTTTCAGGAGACAAACTCCTCCTCTTTAGTGCACCATCACAGCCTTTCAGGAGACAAACTCCTCCTCTTTAGTGCACCATCACAGCCTTTCAGGAGACAAACTCCTCCTCTTTAGTGCACCATCACAGCCTTTCAGGAGACAAACTCCTCCTCTTTAGTGCACCATCACAGCCTCACAGTAAGCATATCTGCTGTTTCTGTAGCGTGAGGCAGCTTGATATGAACGTACGCCCCTGGATGTGACACTATATATCACAGGGACATAATACCCAATCCATCCCTTGATGCTGAGTGCCAAGCATTTAGAGTTCTTCTGCCTGAACCCGACATGACGTTTTCGGGCCGGCTCTCTGGAACAGAAGGTCCAATCTGCTCAGTTCAAAGCTTGTTGGATGTGTGACTTTGAGGACAGTAAAGCACATAATGGGTTTCTTTTCGCGTTTCTCGGGTTTTTGGGCCTAAAGTTATGGTAATTGTTCCCAGTTATGGCCCAGTTAGGGCCGGGCCTTCATTTTTCAGGCCCGTTGAGGAGAACCATACAAGCAGGGAGACATTGGGTACCATTTCTGTAGTCTTTGGTGTGACTTTGGCCGGGGATTGACCCCCCCCCCCCCCCCCCCCCCAAGGCCAATGAGCCAATGAAATAAATCTTCATGAGCCTATCAAACTCCGCCCCCTTTCCACCTTTGTCATTGTGGCCGTGTGGCCAGATGATCCACCGTGTGAGGAATGTAGAGAAATGTGAGACAGAAAGTCCTCTGTCACAGTCAGGACACTCTCTCATCTTCTGTCTTCTTTGTTCACTCTGCTTTTTTTTCCTCTCATTTTTACGCTAATCAAAAGGCAGTGAGTGGTGGAAAAAGTACTGAAAGGTTTTACTTGAGTAAAAGTGTCAATTCCATAATGTAGAAGTACTCTGTTACAAGTAAAAGTCCGGAATTCAAAATTGACTTGAGTAAAAGTACAAAAGTATTGGTATCAAAATGTACTTAATGTACCAAAAGTACTAAAATGTTTGAAAATAGCAGATCTACAAGCTCACAACGCGTCGCATTGTGAGCTTGTAGATCTGCAATTTTCAAATAGCCTATGTATAAATTAGGGCTAAAGTGGTTCATGTATGTTTTATAATGTAATAATTTATATCTGCAAAGTAATCAGTAACTAAGGTTTTCAAATAATTGTAGTAAAAGTAAAAGTACAATATTTGCCTCTGAGATGTAGTGGAGTAGAAGTAAAAGTACTGAAAATGTGAAATACTCCAGTAAAGTAAAAAAATCCTCAAAAGTGTACTTATAAGTACAGCACTTGAGTAAATGTACTTAGTTACTTTACACCACTGGTATTGAATGGCATTTGGGGTGAGCCAACATGTCCACTGATGGAGTATACTGTAGTAATGACATTCACGAGGCATGACACAGAGCTGCAATCAGACGTTTGCCATGTTGAACATCAGCGCGGACATCAAGTAGAGTCACTCTTGGCTAGCGGGCCGACAATCTCCCTAAACGTTGATTCCTTCGGTCGTTTGTTAGAGACTCATCAACCACTAATAACTGTAATCTGTCCAAGCGCTCGTCTGCGGCTGGCTATCTGCCGCCCCGTGTGATCATCAATCTGAATGAAGCAAGAGGGAAAAGAGACCGTACGTATTGTTGCTTTCTGACCCCTCTGAAAAATGGGGGTTGCGTCGCCAACCCCCCCCGGGGTTGGCGACGCAACGTAACACCTGATTTGTACTTGTTTTGGCATCGTGTGGCGTATATACCGCGAATAGCCGATCTACAAGCTCACAACAAGTGGTGGAAAGTAACTAAAGTAACATTTACTCAAGTACTGTACTTTTTAATTTTTAGGTATTTTTGAGTATGTCCAGTTTTTAATACTTTTACTTCTACTCCACTACATCTCAGAGGCAAATATTGTACTTTTACTCCACTACAATGATTTGAAAACTTTAGTTACTTTGCAGATATAAATGATTATGTTACAAAACATACATTAACCGCTTTAGCCCTATTTTATACATAAAATATGGAAAATAGCAGATCTACAAGCTCACAACGTGTCGCATTAATGCGTCGTGAGCTTGTGCACCTGCTATTTTTCAACTAATACTTGTGGTATTGCTACTTTTACTCACAATGCATCACAATGCATCACAATGCGTCACAATGCGTCGCGTCGTGAGCTTGTAGATCGGCTTTTGGCGGTGCGCGACCCCGCCACGACCCCGCCACGACCCCGCCACGACCCCGCCACGCAACTAAAGTATAAAGCAGGCTCTATAAAACAGTTCAATTAACCAGACAAAACGTCTAAAGTGTGATTTTTAACATTTGTGATAGATGATGGGGAGGACGAGCCAAAGGGCTTTGGCTGAGCAGAGACAACGTGGAGACAGAGGGGGGGGGGCTGTGAGACAACGTGGAGACAGAGGGGGGGGGGGGGGGCTGCTGTGAGACAACGTGGAGACAGAGGGGGGGAGGGGGGGGGGCTGTGTGAGACAACGTGGAGACAGAGGGGGGGGGGGGGCTGTGAGACAACGTGGAGACAGAGGGGGGGGGGGGGGGGGGGGGGGGGGGGGGGCGTGAGACAACGTGGAGACAGAGGGGGTATTTCTTCTGTTGTTGTTGGACGTGAGCGCTAAATGTTCCTTCACTTCATATTTCTATGTGTCCTCTTCTGAGATGTTGACTATCAACCACTACACCGTGTTCCAGCCAAAACCAGAGCTTAACCCATGAAGACCTGAGGTTCAGATTCTAGAAAATGTCTTCTAAATCCTTTTTTACCGTTTTATTTTTGAAAAAACCTATGTTGCTATGTCAGTGGTTCTCAAAACTTTTTCATGTCAAGGACCCCAAAATGTATATGTATTTGGCCGCTCGTAGCCCGGCACTCGGTGCCGGGCTATGAGCTTGTATATCTGCTATTTTTCAATAGCCAAAGTGTAAAACAATGCTTTTTAAACACGACACAGATGCGTTCCCGGTATTAATGGGTTAAGACCACGGATTGTGAAACTTTTGCCCGGCTGAATGTTTTATCTCCAGCGTTCTGGATTCAACGGCGTGCTCATAAAACATGCTGTCAATACAATGCTGTAGAAATATGATTTCCCACTAAGCAATAGAT
>NC_139950.1:51379035-51434035 GCF_963454915.1 Gymnoscopelus microlampas
GAACGCAGAGGAATACGAAGGGAGGAATACCGTCGGAGGCCATGCGAAGTGCAATTCAAATTTGGTGCTTATCGGAACCTGCGTTTGTGATACATGGTGTCTTGACTTTAAGAAATAAACTCCCACTACATTTGCAAGCCAATTACGTTGTCAAGTGTCATCAGAGATCATGTGTAACGTCATCCTTGAGATCACTTGTATTTCATTTTGAGGGGATTGATCCCCAAAAATAAGTTTTTTGCATCAAACGGTTACATATTCTGCATTTGTGGCACCCCCTATGGGTTAAAGTGGAAAAGCTTATACATATCATTTTGGGGGTCCTTGACACACTTGGCAAAGTTGGAGCACCACTGAACATGCTGTTCAGTACTCGGTGCCGCACTATGAGCTTGTATATCTGCTATTTTTGAATAGCATATACAAGCTCATAGTGCGGCACCGAGTACTGAACAGCAGCACCGAGTACTGAACATGCTGTTCAGTACTCGGTGCCCGCGCTATGAGCTTGTATATCTGCTATTTTTGAATAGCAGATATATAAATCTAAAATGGCACAGATGCGTCCCCAGTCTTAATGGGTTAAAGTAATGCTATTTCACCATTTCACTGGCTCCAACTACTACAACCAAACACACCTTTCTTCTCCAAAGCCTTCGTATATAAGCCACTACAGTATGTATGTTTCCAACATAGAGTTAAAAATCACACCCTGTGTGAAGGTAGCGGCGCCTTTGATACATTTTGTCATCGATATGTGTTTATAATGTGTTTATAGTGTTTAATGTGTGTTTAATGTGTCACGTGAAGCTTGACCAATCACTTTGTTGACCAGTCTGACCAATCAGAGCGTTGACGGGTCTGACCAATCAGAGCGTTGACGGGTCTGACCAATCAGAGCGTTGACGGGTCTGACCAATCAGAGCGTTGACGGTGAACACGGACAAAGTCAGGTATAGAGCAGGATCCTGCTCTATATCCTGCTCTCTTCCCATTTATGCCATATATGGAGAAAAGAGGGACAAAAGAGGGACGAAAGAGGGACAGACAAAGCCTCTTGTTGGCCGACCCTCTGGGTCTGGCAATAATCACACCCAGAGTGAAGTGAGCGGTGATATTTATGAGTTATTAATTTCATCATGCGTCTCGCTAGCCAATCACAGCGCGTCTGCGAAGCTTAGCCAATGGGGTCACAGCGAAAGACAAAAAAAATATTTTTTTGTGTGGTGACGGATTTTGCGTCACATCGGTGCGCAGCCCCGTGCGCAAGCTCGTGAGTCGAGCCCATTGGTCGAAAATCGTTTTCACTCGTTCATGTGTCTGGCCCCCAGTCGTAATAAAACTGCAGTACCGCTGAGCGGGCCAGCATGTCCAATGCACTTCACTGATCCCTCTGGGTTCTGGGGGCTTGGTTTCCAACCACACAGTTTTTTGAAAAAAATCTAAACTTTTTTTTTTCAATATTTTTCAAAAATAGCAGATCTACAAGCTCATAGCGCGGCACTCGGTGCCGCGCTATGAGCTTGTATATCTGCTATTTTTTAATAGCCAAAGAAATCTAAAGTGACACAGATGCGTTCCAGGTCTTAATGGGTGAAAAGTATTTGGCCTCAGTTTCAAAATCGTAGGGATACATGGACCCATCACAATCACAATCCAAACACAAGTGATTTGATATGGTTAGTGTGGTCGCAACGACTTCCATGTGGTTTGTGAAAGTTCATGACTATGACATCAACATTACATTAAAATGCTTAAATTTGTAAATGGATGCCCTGTGAAATTAGTCAAGTTTGATGATACATCAACCAGACACAAATGTCTTTGGTGATAGGTAACTTAAATTGTCTCTCGAAGCTCTTGTTTTATGATTGGCTGAATAATATAGATTTTTGTAAGGAAAAACTCACTCTACAGTAATGCAGATTCTTTTGTTATGATCCAACAAATCTTCTATGGAAGAAACAAGCAACCTGCTTGTTTCACAGGTTGCTTGTTTGCAAAATGGGCCAGCAAACTAACTTTGCATTGGTTATAATAGACGATTTTCACTCTTACACAGGCTCCCATTATGCCAACGGAGGGGGTCGCCAGACTGGACGAAGGGGACTCTCTGGAATAACTCAACGTCCCTTTCAATGTTGGTGAGTGATTAGCGACACATCAAAGATAACACTTAAAATGTCCGGATCTCTCCTTTAAGGGGCTAGCACAGATATAGAAACCTAGATACCTCATTGGCCTCTGCAGTTCATTGGAGCGACTGGTATCTCAATACAAGGCTCTTCCGCAGGGCTACTTGACTACTGGCCAATCACAGCGCGTTGACTACTGGCCAATCACAGCACATCTAACTGACTAGTTACTGCGCGGCTGCCTCTTAAGAAAAGACCCGCCCCACCTGCCTCTGATTGGCCTACCGAACGCCCCCTTCTGTGACGCACACGGAAGTTTCCAGCTTGCCCTGCTGAAGCGGCAGGAAGTGCAGCCGAGATACGCACGCCTCAGAGCCGAAGGAGGCGTGTCTACCTTTATATGTCTAGGGGCCAGCATCCGGCTTGTAAATTGAGGCTATAGGAAGTGTGACAGTTCATATGAATGGCCTGTAGTCTCGCTGTTTCACCGCTGCTGGTTGCAGAAGCAATTTGGCTCTACACAAGCGGATGGCTTTATTACCTTAAAGACCCTGTAAACAGGAAGTAGGCCTATAAACAGGAAGTAGGCATACAAGCAGTATATTCACATTTCGTCAGACCACAGAATAATATGTTACAAACCAACCAGCCACATTAGAATGATATTAAAAAAAAGTATATAACAATTGGTTTCAAAGTCATGAACAATAAGATGTAGTATTTCTTTGAAGGGCTGTGGGGGGGGACTGGTATACCTCACCTAAGCGTGTCATCAGTTGAGGTGTTTAGCGCCTCCCAAAAAAAGCCATTTCCTGTTCACAGCCCCTATAATAAACATTGTCATAAATACTATATGCTTCCAGTCACTAGTTTAAAGTCTTCTTTCTATCACCATGACATGCGTTTTGTCAAAGTATGGTCCCATTTATTTTAAAATGAATGATAAAGTAGGATGAGTTTCTAGGGTTTCTATTGGTTCTACCGAGTGGTTCTACCAACCAAAACCCCTGAACAGAATTATACAGCAGTATATTTATACAATTTGATTACATCCAACAAGCCTAATATGGCCTTGCTTGCCCAAAAGTCCCCCATTGGAGCTGGGGCGGCAGTTATGGTGTAGGCTGTTCTGATGCAATCATGTCTGACGGACTTCAGGCCCGCTCATCTTCCTCATGGGGGAGACAAGATGTGGGTCAGATCCACACCCATGAATACCTCCACAACATACACATCTTTTTATTATTTTTCTCCATTGTCTGTAACATGTTCTCTGTCATCGTCATGTGTTGCTATTGGTCGTCATGGCTGCCAGTTCCCACCTGATGTTGTGAGGGAGTCCTAACTGCTCCAGATCGTACTGAATAACTGCTAGCTTGCACAGTGTCTTCAGACTAGGACTCAAGTCCAAGATGTACATGTCTTTATATCTTCCAAAGATGAAGATACGATTTCCCACGATGCAACAGCACATTTTATACACAGGCCAACAGCATGGCAGCTGTTTCCCCTTGGGCTCAACCCTCTTCCAGGAGAAGGTCTCTGGGTTGAATTTCCACAGATCAATGAAGAGCTCATTGGTAGAGTTCCGACGGCCAAGTATGTACAGCTCTCCATTGTAGGCAAAGGTTGAATAAGCCCAATATACTTCTGGAAGCTGTGCAGAAGAAGGTGTGTTCAGCCAGCAGTTGGTCTCTGTGTCAAACACTCTGATGGTGCTGTAGTTTTTCCAATAGCACCCCCCAATGCCCCCCCCAAATACAAACATCTTTGTCCCGATGATGGTGGCACAGTGACGTGATGAAACAAGCGGTGGAGTTCCTCTGGTGTTAATTGCATACCAGGTCATCGTGGTGGTGTCCAACTTGTAGATGTCATTGGTGTGTCCAGTCAGCTGGGTGTTTCCTCCATGGACATACATGACCTTCCCCAAGACACAGGCTGAGTGGTTGTACCTTGAATATGGAACAGCCCCATAAATCTCTGGTATGAACCATCTGTGTGTGTCCACATCAAATGCATAAAGAACGTCACAGAATTCCCTTGATGCGTCTTCCCGCCAGGTAGTAACACCCCCCCAGATGTAGACCACATGGTCTATCAGCACAGCTGTGTGGCCGTAGCGCTTAACACATGTTCTTCTTCCGGTCGTAACCGGGGTCAACTTCCTCCAGCGTAAAGTCACTGTGTTGAAGACGTTCCCATCAGTGTGATCCATGTTGTAGCTTCTGGTATCTGTAAAGGCATAAACCTGGTGTCCAACTGCAACCACAGCATGTCCCACTCTCTCTTCTCCTCCATCCTCTTTGCTCACTGTCCATTGAAGCATCTCTCTGTCTTTCTCTCTCTTCTATCTCTTCAGTCTACAACTGTCTTCTTTGAAGAATCTTATATAGACTATTTAGAACTGTGGTGTGACATCACACCACAATACAAACTGTTGTCAGGCATTCTAACAACGCCGATTTATTAGAACGCAGAGAAATACGAAGGGAGGAATACCGTCGGAGGCCATGCGAAGTGCAATTCAAATTTGGTGCTTATCGGAACCTGCGTTTGTGATACATGGTGTATTGACTTTAAGAAATAAACCCCTCCCACTACATTACACTACACAGAGATCATGCGTAACGTCATTCCTGAGATCACTTGTATTTCATTTTGAGGGGATTGATTCCCCAAAAATCATTTTTTTGCATCAAACGGTTACATATTGTGCATTTGTGGCACCCCCTATGGGTTAAAGTGGAAAAGCTTATACATATCATTTTGGGGGTCCTTGACACACTTGGCAAAGTTGGAGCACCACTGAACATGCTGTTCAGTACTCGGTGCCGCACTATGAGCTTGTATATCTGCTATTTTTGAATAGCAGATATATAAATCTAAAATGGCACAGATGCGTCCCCGGTCTTAATGGGTTAAAGTAATGCTATTTCACCATTTCACTGGCTCCAACTACTACAACCTAACACACCTTTCTTCTCCAAAGCCTTCGTAAATAAGCCACTACAGTATGTATGTTTCCAACATAGAGTTAAAAACTAGAACCAGGAGACCTGGTACTGCCAGACCCCTAGTGGTTGAAATCTGAATGGCCGGAATTTGCATGACGTGTGTGCAGAGGAAAAGAGGAAAGAGACTAAAGAGAAAAGAGACTATAGGGACAAAAGAGGGATCCGTCTGTCTGTCTGTGTATCTGTCTTCCCATTTATGCCATATATGGAGAAAAGAGGGACAAAAGAGGGACGAAAGAGGGACAGACAAAGCCCTATATTTCGCCATATATGGAGAAAAGAGGGACAAAATAGGTACGAAAGAGGGACAGACAAAGCCTCATGTTGGCCGACCCTCTGGGTCTGGCAATAATGAAGTGAGCGGTGATATTTATGAGTTATTAATTTCATCATGCGTCTCGCTAGCCAATCACATGCGCGTCTGCGAAGCTTAGCCAATGGGGTCACAGCGAAAGACAAAAAAAAAGCTTTTTTTGTGTGGTTACGGATTTTGCGTCACATCGCGCAAGCTCGTGAGTCGAGCCCATTGGTCGAAAACCGTTTTCACTCGTTCATGTGTCTGGCCCCCAGTCGTAATAAAACTGCAGTACCTATGAACGGCCAGCATGTCCAATGTGCTTCACTGCTCCCTCTCGGTTCTGGGGGCTTGTTTTTTTCAAAAATAGCAGATCTACAAGCTCATAACGCGGCACTCGGTGCCGCGCTATGAGCTTGTATATCTGCTATTTTTTAATAGCCAAAGAAATCTAAAGTGACACAGATGCGTTCCAGGTCTTAATGGGTTAAAAGTATTTGGCCTCATTTTCTAAATCGTAGGGATACATGGACCCATCACAATCACAATCCAAACACAAGTGATTTGATATGGTTAGTGTGGTCGCAACGACTTCCATGTGGTTTGTGAAAGATCATGACTATGACATCAACATTACATTAAAATGCTTAAATTTGTAAATGGATGCCCTGTGAAATTAGTCAAGTTTGATGATACGTTAACCAGACACAAATGTCTTTGGTGATAGGTAACTTAAATTGTCTCTCGAAGCTCTTGTTTTATGATTGGCTGAATAATATAGATTTTTGTAAGGAAAAACTCACTCGTAATGCAGATTTTTTTTGTTATGATCCAACAAATCTGTCTGCAGGAAACAGGAGAAGTAGAGGATCCTTTTGATGGAGAGCCTGCAAGAGACAAATTATAGATTTGTTCCAATAAAAGAAAGAAAGAACTGGAGGCTGGTTAGTGGACATACTGATCCAGAGACGTTTTTCTTTTGGTGTCCAGCTTTAGGAGACAAATGCTACAGTATATGTATAACCATATGAAATGAACTGCCCCTTAACATTAAAGAAATAGCATACAATGTGAGCTCTTTGTTTGGACTGCCATTAAAAAGGTTATACAAGTACCTGCACTAGGAGAATAGTTGAAGGCTGTGCGACTGGCAGGTAGCCGGTTCAAATCCCCTGGACTGGGTGGGGAATCCAGGCAGGAAAAAGTAGCGCCTCCGCCCTTCAACGTTGAACGCTGCCAAGGTACCCTTTAGCAACACACTCAGCCCCCCCCCCCCCATGCAGCTGCTCCTGTGGAGCTGCCGGTTGGCCAACAATCAGTGGTGGAAAGTAACTAGGTACATTTACTTAAGTACTGTATTTAAGTACAATTTTGAGATATGTTTTACTTATTTGAGTATTTCCTATTTCCATTACTTTTTTTATTTCCAATAAAATTACTTCTACTCCACTACATTTCGGATCCAGATATTATACTTTTACTCCAATACATTTATTTGAAAACTTTAGTTACTAGTTACTTTGTAGATTTAGATTATTATTACAAAACATACATTAACCACTTCAGCTCTATATACATTTCGGCCATTTGAAAATACCAGATCTACAAGCTCGCAATGCGACGCATTGTGAGCTTGTAGATCTGCTATTTTCAAAAGATTTGTACACATTTTATACATCTGAAAACTTGTGAAATTCTGCATAAAGAGTACTTTCTACTTTTGGAACATTAAGTACATTTTGATACCAATGCTCTTGTACTTTTACTCAAGAAAAATTTGAATCCCGGACCTTTTTACTTGTAACAGAGTATTTATATATTGCAGTATTGATACTTTTACGTAAGTGAAAAATGTGAATACTTTTTCCACCACTGCCCTTTAGCTCATTCTCAGCCCCATGGAGCTGTTCCCCTGTGGAGCTGCTGGTTGGCCAACGATATAGAGGACTGTGGTTGTTCGGTTCGGTCTGCTCCAAGGTACCAAACGTGCGCGGCACGGTGGCGAGGCGTAGCGGGCGTAGCTGAACATGAGCATGCTCAGCATTACTGCCCCTGGATAAATAAAGGTTTAAACTATATTGTTAATTGTTAAGCACAATGGGGCCTTTGCTAATTCAGCGGCGAAGGCAGACATGAGGGACTGTGTTGATGGAAGAACGGGCGTTCCACTCCGGCTAGAACCAGACGCTGTTCCAAAACTTCTTCATCTGTCCTCGTCCAAAGCAGGCAGGCAGGGCTACCATACACCTCTGCTGGTTTTGGACAGCACTATCTTTGGACCAAGATAGCCCCCCCCACACACACACCCACACACACACACACACATTACCCCACACACATACCAATGTGCACAGATGAAAAATGTCAAGGGTGGACCACCTGGCTTTTCCCCGTCTGGCCAGGGGAAAAACTCTTTGCCTTCTCCATCAATGAGCTGCAGTGTGCTGAGCGTTCTCAGTTCCACACTCACATATCACGGCCATTAGACAGGCATGTGTTGGGCCGGCTCCAGAGGACCGCCCGCTCTCCTCCCCGCCGGGGGGGGGGGGGGGGCTCCAGAGAACCGCCCGCTCTCCTCACCGCCAGGGGGGGGGGGGGGGGGGGGGGCTACAGAGGACCGCCCGCTCTACTCCCCGCCGGCCGCCGCTCACTAAAGTCTCATTCAAGGTAATGGACACCCGCCGTCCCAGCAATTTCACACAGGTGCAAAACTGTGTATCATGGAAAGCCTAGAGAGAGAGAGAGACATCCTTTGCAACTATTAAAACCGTCCCTTGCGGTTTTATACCCCCCCCCCCCCCCCCCCAAACCACGTGGATAGAAGTGTGTTGTATGAGCATGACACAGCAATCGTACACAGTGCATTATTCGGTGGTTCTTAAACACGTTCGACCTGCCCTGTCCCTGTAATATGTAATATGTAATATGTAAATATGTCTAAAACTTATTTTTAAATTTGATTTAAAAAAATTTAATTGGTCCAATATGCTTTGCAAAAATGTTGAACAATGTTCAACAATACTTTTACTTCTACTCCACTACATCAAAGAGGAAAATATTGTACTTTTACGCCACTATAATTCTTTGACAGCTTTAGTTACTAGTTACTTTTCAGATATAAATGATTATATTATAAAACATGCATTAACCACTTCAACCCTATTTTATACATAGACTATTTGAAAATAGTGTCGCATCGCATTGCGACGCGTTGTCAGCGTGTAGATCTGCTATTTTCAAACATTTTTCTACTTTTACTTTTGGTACTTTAAGTATATTTGGATGCCAAAACCAATTTTGTACTTTTACTCAAGTAACATTTTGCACACAGGCCTTTTACTTGTAACAGAGTGGTTTTTTTTATATCGTGGTATTGCTACTTTCACTTAAAGTAAAATATCTGAGTAATTCTTCCAGCACTCCCCATGGCACAACGGCGTATAAAATAAAGTAAAGTGGTTCAACCGTTTCCAACACAAATTACCTGCACATTTTTTCGGGCCGTGCCCCTTAAGTTGGACCCAGAGCTTTCATTCAGTGATTCAGTGATTCTAGGTATTCTGCTACTTTGTTGCTCTGTTGGCCAACAGAAACAGCCTGCAGAGAGAGAGAAGTGTGTCTGAATAAACACAAACACAAACAGGCTGGACTCAGCAGTACTCGCTGAGTTCTACCTGGCTCGCTGTGCCCTGCAGCGAGGTGCCTGGATGGCCTCAGTGTTACAACATCTACTGGAGGGTCTTGACCCAGAGGAAACACTGCCGTGCGTCGAGTTCTGTGAGGTCTGTGCACGTACGGTACAGTAGGGACTGTGAGCCCGCGCTCTTATGTCAATGTTATTTCTGTAACGGCGATATTATGGCATTATATACGCAGTCTCTGTGTCCTGAAACCTGGGGTTCGTTGCAGTGAGTGCAGCTGGCAACTCACACGCCCGTCTGTCAGGATAGACATGACAGCATTGTGGACGCACGGACACACACACACACACACACACACACACACACACACACACACACACACACACACACACACACACATTTCCAGATGCCTTTCCTCACTCTCTCCGTTGCTTTGCGTCAGACTGAGTGAGTATGAATAAGAAGTGAACTCAAAGAATAACCAGTGATTAGAGGTTTTTGTGCTTTGAGGAGAATGAGACGCAACGAGGTCTGCGTGTGCAGCGGTGCGTGAGCACACGTGTGTGTGTGTGTGTGTGTGTGTGTGTGCACACATGTCTACGCATGTGCGCCCGTGTGAGCGTGCTTATGCATGGGCGCCTATGGGCGACATAACGTGATTATACAGAGGGCATTATATCATATGATTCAATCCGTTCGGCAGAGCGTGAGCGGACCCAGAGAGCACATGCAGACACGTTGTGTCACATGATGGAGGAGAGGAGGGATCAGACAGCCATGTACTGAGACTGGATTCCTCATGCTGAGTGTGTGAAGGTATAGACTGGAGGAAGACCTGCCAGGCCTGATCTCACAGAATTTAGCATACATTGCATGGACCCAGCGAACGTCATTCCCTGCATAGTCGCCTAGAAAACCAGAAAATCCGTGCATATGTACTCCGAGTCCCACGGTGGGCGTAACCGGTTGCAACCCGGAAGCAGACTAGTCCCCACAACAAAATGTACGATGCTGTGCTTATCGGTACGTACATACAGTAACTCATTGCACAGAATGACACTCCGTGCAATGTATACTAAGTTGTGTGAGATTGGGTTGGTGTGACACTGCCACATAAATGTGTGTGTGTGACACTGCCACATAAACAGGTGAAACGTATTTCCTGTCCAAGTATGATGAGTATTGAAAGAAAAAGATACACAAGAAACATAACATACTTGGGGATGGTTAAAATATGGTTGAATATTTAACACCTAAATGTAGTGTACGGAAAAGATTTTGTTCTCTCTCTCTACGTCGTCCTCAGACGAGCCCTCCATCGGAGTCTCCAGTCATCTGGGTTCTCCATACATCTGGCCAGCTCCTTTGTGCTTTCTGCACCAGCATCTTTCCTTAGTACATCCACGTAGGTACTAGGTGTGGGACGTCCTCTTGATCGATGCCCGTGTGTTGTGGAGTTCTCTGTGTCGGTGGCAGTGACCGGCTAGTCTCATCCTCCTGACTGCTATCTTTTCTGATACACTTGGTAGTGCCCCGTACAGACGCTTGTTGGTAATGTGCTCGTCCTGGTTGATGTTCAGTACCACACGTAACATTCTGGTGTAGCACCCGTCCAGGTAATTCTGTAGGGCTTGCTTTAGTGTCCAGCATTCACAGCCGTAGAGGAGAACAGACTTTTTTTTGCCTTCTGTTGTTGTTAGGGGCGGATGTTCTTGGGGGATGTTATAGGTCATAACCTCGGTTTTCTTTGCATTTAGCACGAGGCCAACCCTAGCACACTCCAACTCCACTCTGGACAAGAGCTCCTGTGCCTGCTTTACGTGGTCAGATAGCAGTTTTGTGTAAGGTGATTATGGCCATTATGATTCATTTTCTGTTGACATGGTTCACTCATAGGGGGCGCTGTGGGGAAAAAGCAGCATATGTAGCAAAAGTTCCACAGGAAGTGAGGTATCAGGAAACAGCTATAAAAGTACAGGAAGTGAGGCGGCCGGGGGTTCCATTTTAGGTATTAAAAAAATAGTGTTTGGTGGTGTTTGAGAGAGAGACTCTTGTAATTCTAAACTAAACCAAAATCAGGAATTAATAAACCAGTGAGTAGTGTGGCCGGAGAACGCATGGATCTGGAAGGAGAGAAGTTTGGTGGAGGAACATTTCTGAGGGTTTAGCTCTGAAGACAGTCAGAGCTTTTGGACAAAGGAACCCACGTGGCCTCCTGACTTGAACATTGGGTGAGGAACATACTTTTTAATGCAATGCATTGTTTTTCATTTGATGACTTTAGGTCATCAAATTTGGTCTGCAATACAATTTCAAAAGCAACAGCTTTGTGTATTACTTTTGGTCTGCAATACATTACTGCCGCAGGTACTGTACAGGACCTTTATTTCCTTAATATAACTTGTATACAATGTTATGGTTCTGATTGTTATATGTGTGTGTCCTGGCCAGTGCCGTAAACGCCACTCACAGCAAGCTGAGAGTTTATTTTTTGGGGCTTTTTCTGCCTTTATTGATACTGTAGGTACAGTAGACTGTACAGTAGACTGGTACAGTAGACTGACAGTACAGTAGACAGTACAGTAGGCTGGTACAGTAGACTGACAGGAAATGGGGAGAGAGATGGGGAGTGACGTGCAAAGGTCGTCGGGATCGGGAGTTGAACCTGCGACACGCTGTCAGGCGGCATTAGCAACCTAGGTGAGAGCCAAACGGCAAACTATTTTACAATACAGTGGTACTGGACTGGTTCTCAGCCATGGGGGGTCCGGGGATCCCAGTAAGGCGGTTCCGAGGGGGTCCCAAGCTGAATGATTAAGAGTTAATCTTAACCATTATCAAGTAAATACAACTAGAGAATGTACAACATTTTGATCAGTTTCACTGCTATCACTATACCTGCATTAAAGTAAATAATGACGGACCTTTTGGGACCAAATCATATCTGGCAATAAAGATGTCCTCCAAAAACCCTTTCAATGTGGAGTCTCTGGCCTGAAACGTATTAAATCAGGTCCTTTCTTGGAGTGAGAAACGGTTGTGAATCTCTGCTTTGAGGTCATACGTGGCATTCCTGACGGACACACAACACAGCTTCTATCACACCGCCTCTCGCCCGTTCCTAAGAGCGTTTAGAAGCAGGAGGGCAGGAGGGTGTCTGCTGTGTGGAGGAGGGGGTCTTAGGAGGAGGGGGGTGTCTGCTGTGTCATTTTGGATTATCTGGCTGAGCTTCAGTACCGGGCGGCTGTAAGAGAATCCAAATCCTGTCACCAGTGGTGGACAGTAACGGAGTAAATGTACTTGAGTACAGATTCTAAGGATCTGTACTTTACTTGAGTATTAGATTTTTTTCTCTTACAGTACGTGAGTACATTTCCAAGACAAATATTCTACTTTTACTCGAGTATATTCTAGGAAGGCTGGCTGTTTTTTTTTTCTAACCTAAATGCAATTGGCCACACTTCTGCTCTCACACTAGCCGTGTTTCTGGCTTCTGTTTACTTCTACTTCTACTTTTACTTGTACTTTAAGTATTTTTGAAAGCATGTACTTTTGAATACATAAGTATATTTAAATTAAAAGCAATATTTTTTTGACTCTTACTTGAGTAACATTTTTGACTGAGTTACTTTTACTTGTAATGGAGTAAATTTGACCAGGAGTATCTGTACTCTTACTCAAGTACTGCGGTCGAGTACAATGTCCACCTCTGCTTGTCACGCTGTCCAATCCAGAGTGTTCATTTAAATGTTTACGACATTTGTACGCTGGCGGAGACAAATGAACACTTGACTGTTTTACTGCACACCAGATGGGGAGGGAGACAGTTCTATGGAGGGAGACAGTTCTATGGAGGGAGACAGTTCTATGGAGGGAGACAGTTCTATCCACTTCGGCTTCGGGTATTCCTCGACTCTTCGCCTCTCGTTCTTAGCCATCACGACAAAGTTGAGCGCAGGGCGAACGCTACTCCATTCTGAGTGTTGACAGACACCGTCTCTCACACAAGTGCACACTCACTCCCTCCCTCCTCTCTCTCTCTCTCTCTCTCTCTCTCTCTCTCTCTCTCTCTCTCTCTCTCTCTCTCTCTCTCTCTCTCTCTCTCTCTCTCATGTCTCTTTCCCGTCCGTCGGGTGCTGACAGAGCTGTCTCTCTCTACCGCCGTGACCCCGTGACCCTGTCCCAGACTGGCCCTCCTTGTGACTGTGATTGGCTGTGACAATCCCTCTGTTTTTTTTGCTTCCTGGGGTCTCGGTGTTATGATTATGAACCGTGGCCTGGTTAAGCTTAGCACCGTTTAACGGGTATTCACCGAGAGAGGGACTTTTGATTGCCCCCAGACTCACTCTCTACCCGCCCCCCCCCCCAAATAACTATTGTCACCGCATGCATGTCTTTGTTATGCTGCAGACGCTCGTGTTTCCATTGGCGAGGGTACATTATACAGTCGTCAGCGTACGGGGGTTATTCTCTGAGCAGAACCACATTTTCGGTTTGAGAGATTTCACACACTTGGGCCTCGTAATAACAGCCCCATGTGTTAACATAAAAGCGCACAAAAGCATAACATGTTTGTCTTCAAAAAACGTCAAAACAAAACAACCGATGTACATGAAACAACAGAAACAACACGGCCCGGAGCACAAAGTGGCAGCAGTCACACGTAGCAGATAGCAGCAGCTGGACAGACGCTAAACACACAGTCAAATCCTAGAGCGTTAATTTGACTCATGGAACCAAACGGACGCTTATGGGACCGTTTGGTTCCATTTCTGAGTTAAAAAAAGGGTTTCCCTTTAACCCATTAAAACCGGGAACGCATTTGTGTGACCACTTTAACCATTATTTTATACTTTGGCTTTTCAAAAATAGCAGATCTACAAGTTCATAGCTACGAGCTTGTAGATCAGCTATTTTAGGGGGAAAAAACGTGAAAATGTGTGCAAATGTTTGAATATATATATTTTTGGAAGCAAACATTTTTAACTAAAATCTTTGCTTCTGGGGATTTTACAAATGTCTTCTAAATCCTAACACATAAAAACAATAAAAATTTATATTGGTATAATTAGTGATTCTCACACTCAAGGACCACCCACATTTATATGTATTAGGCCGCGGACTCCCATCTCAAAATATTTAGTTCCAGGGACTATTTGAGTTGAAAGTGTATATATTCAAAGATCTGCACACATTTTCACGATTTAAAAAATAAATAAATAGCAGATCTATGAGCTTGTATATCTGCTATTTTTGAATGGCCAAAGAAATCTAAAGTGACACAGACACGTTCCCGGTCTTAATGAATTAAACAACATGTTTCTCTTTGTGTCCGCTGGAGGCGAGAAGAAGTCCACACACGGCGCGGGCCTGGTCCAGGTGTCTGGACTATTTCATGTATGAATCTCATATCCAAACGGCGCAGCTGGAACCACTGTTCACTATCATATAAATGCTCCTACACAGTACAACCCACGGTGTTAATTTAACTCGGGAGTGTAACGGCATGGAACCCTAACGGACCCCGAGACCATTTGATATTTTTACTGCGTTGCTTTCACTGCAGAGAGCCTTTAAAACAGAGTCTTGGCAGAGTGGGAGACGCTGTTAGGAAAAAACACTTTTGATAACCTCTTTTTTATGTTGTAATATTCTCAAGGTTATAGACAAATTTATTAGTCTTGTGTGAGTGTGTGTGCGTGTGTGTGTCGTGGGGTGTGTGTGTGTCTGTGCATGTGTGTCTGTGCGTGTGTGTGTGTGTGTGTGTGTGTGGGGGGTGTGTTCATGCGTGCGTGCGCATGCGTGCTTTCGTGTAGAGTGTGTGCGCGTGTTTCCAGATGCAGTGATTGTCTCAGTGTTGGCTTCAACATTCAGACCATCTGAACACTTCCTGTTCATAATCTCCTGCTTCTTCTCCTCCATCATATGAACCAACCTGGCTATAATATATATATATATATATATATATATATATATATATATATATATATATATATATATATATATATATAAATAAAAAACCTGCGCCCATGTGCGCTGTCACTGTCTGTCACTGTCTGTTACAATTCACCGGCAACAAAACAACAACACCTTGACAGGTCAAATCACCAGTGATCGATGCTTACACCCCTACCCGACCACTTCGGTCTGCCGCCTCGTCGCTCAGTGGTCCTTCTGGCCGATCCACACGGTCACGACTTTTTTCTGTTGTGGCCCCACAGTGGTGGAATGAACTCCCCACTGATTGTCAGGACAGCAGAGTCACTGATGTCAGGACAGCAGAGTCACTGATTGTCAGGACAGCAGAGTCACTGATGTCAGGACAGCAGAGTCACTGATGTCAGGACAGCAGAGTCACTGATGTCAGGACAGCAGAGTCACTGATTGTCAGGACAGCAGAGTCACTGATGTCAGGACAGCAGAGTCACTGATGTCAGGACAGCAGAGTCACTGATGTCAGGACAGCAGAGTCACTGATTGTCAGGACAGCAGAGTCACTGATGTCAGGACAGCAGAGTCACTGATGTCAGGACAGCAGAGTCACTGATGTCAGGACAGCAGAGTCACTGATGTCAGGACAGCAGAGTCACTGATTGTCAGGACAGCAGAGTCACTGATGTCAGGACAGCAGAGTCACTGATTGTCAGGACAGCAGAGTCACTGATGTCAGGACAGCAGAGTCACTGATGTCAGGACAGCAGAGTCACTGATGTCAGGACAGCAGAGTCACTGATTGTCAGGACAGCAGAGTCACTGATGTCAGGACAGCAGAGTCACTGATTGTCAGGACAGCAGAGTCACTGATGTCAGGACAGCAGAGTCACTGATGTCAGGACAGCAGAGTCACTGATTGTCAGGACAGCAGAGTCACTGATGTCAGGACAGCAGAGTCACTGATGTCAGGACAGCAGAGTCACTGATGTCAGGACAGCAGAGTCACTGATGTCAGGACAGCAGAGTCACTGATTGTCAGGACAGCAGAGTCACTGATGTCAGGACAGCAGAGTCACTGATTGTCAGGACAGCAGAGTCACTGATTGTCAGGACAGCAGAGTCACTGATGTCAGGACAGCAGAGTCACTGATGTCAGGACAGTAGAGTCACTGCCCATCTTTCACCGCAGGCTGAAAACCCACCTCTTCAGGAAACACTACCCTTCCTCTTTGCCTGGCCTACTTGTTGTTAACTAGTTGTACAAACTCTTGTTTTATTTTATTGAATCTTGTTTATTTGATACACTTATTTGTTTTAGCTCTTGCTCATTTGATTTTCCTATTTTGTCTCATCTGTTTAAGACAGTAGGTAGCTGATATATTACACTTTTACCTTAGCGATAAGTATACTCTAAGTTGTTTGTTTTAGAAGAGAATGCACTTCAGTTCAGACATCTGGTGATTAGTAGTTTTCGTTCCCTACTATGTTGAATGCACTTATTGTAAGTCACTTTGGATAAAAGCGTCTGCTAAATGACTGTAATGTAATGTAATTATTAGCTGATGCCAACTAGCGGTGTTGCCAACCTGAGGTTCGGGGCCCATTTCAATTGAAACGGGTGAAACATAGCAAAGGCCGCCCCTGCTGAAGCTATAAGTGCACATGGCCTTGTTTGGTTGAATGGTGACAGTGTACAGACCCGTGATCTAGAACCTTTTTCATTCATGTTTTCCATATGATATGCATTTGATATGCATGTGGATCTAGAGATTCACATAATGATCAGGTTTTTACCTGAGATTGTATGATTCTTATTAATTATTCATCTGCATGGGGACACCCTGGAACCCCTCAAGGACTCTACGGGTTCTCCATGGACCCCACATGAAGTCATTAAGACGCATCTGTGTGTCATTTTAGATGTTTAGCCATAACCAGATCTACAAGCTCATAGGGCAGCACCGAGTGCTGCTCTATGAGCTTGTATATCTGCTATTTTTGAAAAATCTTGAACATTAATTTTGTACAAGTCTTTGAATACATTTATTTTTGGAAACAACCTTTTTAACTCAAATCGTTACTTCTGGGGGGTCCCTGGAACAACATGTTTTGATGGGCATCGGCGGCCAAACACGTAATTTGGGGGGGTCCTTGACAGGAAAGATCCACTGATATTATTATATGATATTATAGCAACATAAGTTCCTCAGACAACTGTTAGGATTTAGAAGACATTTGTAAAGATTTGCACAAATGTTCACGATTTAAAAAAAAGATAGCAGATCTACAAGCTCGGTTCAGCGCTATGAGCTTGCAGATCTGCTAATTTTGACTAGCCAAAGAAATCTAAAAATGACCCAGATGCGTTCCCGGTCTTTATGGATAAAGAACCAAAGTCCCTCTGCCACTGTGAGCACCTGCAGTACTGCCAAGTACACACACACACACACACACACACACACACACACACACACACACACACACACACACACACACACACACACACACACACACACACACACACACACACACACACACACGCTCGCGTACAGTACACATACACTGTTATAATTAGCTGTATTGCTGTAGGTGGGCCAGAGCTCAGCTCAGCATCAGGGACACAACACTGTGGATCACACGCACACGCACGCACACACACACACACACACACACACACACACACACACACACACACACACACACACACACACACACACACACACACACACACACTAAAGCTCTTCAAAGACTCAGAGGACTGTAAGATGACAGGAGACACATAGCATTAAGACACAAGAGACGAGAAATACCTCCCACTGGGCCAGAGGGAAAGAAAGAGAGAGAGAGAGAGAGGGGGACTGGGCGAGGGAGGGGGGACTGGGGGCTCAATTTAATCCATTGCAGACGGAAGTTATTATAGCTGGTCTTTCTTTCTTTCTTTCTTTCTTTCTTTCTTTTTTTCTTTTTTTCTTTCTTTCTTTCAGCAAGAATATATACACGATAGATAGATAGACAGACAGACAGGCACGTATATACGTGCGTACACACATACACACACACACACACACACACACACATACACACACACACACACACACACACACACACACACACACACACACACACACACACACACACACACACACACACACACACACACACACACACACACACACACACACACACACACATTTCTGTCAGTTGGCTTGAAAAGAGCCAGCGGTTCTGGGAAGAGGGCAGGGCTGCTCTCCTTTGTGACTCTCTCTCCAAGTCTCTGTGATAATAGAGCTCCTGTGTGCGTGTGAGCGTGCATGTGTGCGTTCTTGTGTGCGTTCATGCGTCTGTGTGTGCTTGTGTGTGCGTTCATGCGTCTGTGTGTGCTTGTGTGTGTGTGTGCTTGTGTGTGTGTGTGCTTGTGTGTGTGTGCAATGCTTATCTGTGTGTGTCGGTGTATCTCTGTGCTTGTTTACGTACTGTATGCCTTTTCATGTGTTTGTGGGTCTTGCATGCTGGTGCATACAGGTGTAATGAGGCCTGACGTTTGGTGGCATAGACTGTATAGACACTGTTTCTCAACCTTATCTGCATCAGGGCCCACTTGAACATCTTGAAAGCGTCCGCGGCCGGCCCCTGGCCCACCCACCTGACCACCCACCTGACCACCCACCTGACCACCCACCTGACCACGGCAGCCCAAAGGCATGTTTATTGTAATGATCAATTGATCGATTGCGATCGATTGATCCTCATTTTGTCTGTGAGGATATTGCAGGTATACAGGTATACAGGCCCCAAAATGATTGACAAAACCTTTTTTTAACTTTCTTTTTATTCTTTTTTGTTTTTAGAACAGGCAGGTCATGTTGGGCATCACATTACATTAAATTAGTACATTTCAAGTATATTTAACACATTATGCTGTGGGCTATTCAGTCCAGAGGAGAGGGATCCTAAAAAAAAAGGCTGGGCTTCCGAGGCTAAAGCTAAAGCAACTTCAGTCCTTTTAGAGAAAGATCTCAGTTTGTTTGTCCTTTGATGGTAAAGTTCATGGTAATTTGCCAGTAGATATTCCAATGTTTCATTCCTGAACAGCTTGGTGAGCAGGTTCCCAAATATTGCAGAAAACAATAAATATTTAAGAAAGATACATAGAGAAATAAAATACAGGAAATAAAAGATACAAAAAGTATATAATACTGTATACAAATATAATTTAAGCAATGTACCTCCACACATAGCACAGATTCACATACTCGTACCTACATACACTTTTAACACATTGACTGCCATGGACGTCTATAGACTTCAGTTAGTTAGTTTTCAGTGATGACGATAGAGGGCGCTCTTCTGCAACCTGGGACTGATCCTGCGACTCCTGAAGAAGGACACACCCGGAAATCACGTGATCTAAACAAATTACACTTTTCTGAGCCTAATTACTCAGAAAAAACCCCAGACCACAGAAAATCCACACAATGTTCAAAGTTTAAAAAAAAATAAAATGGGTGTAATTGAGGTCATAAAGCCAAAAAATAAACCAAAAAATGTTTTTTGATTAAATTTGATGTGATTAAGCGGTCAGATGGGCCGCGGACACTTTTGAGATTTTCAAATGGGCCCTGATCCAGTAAAGGTTGAGGACCACTGACTGTAAGATGCTTTTAACCGCCTGCAGGCCTGATGCTCACCTCCTAGAGCTCACCTCCTAGAGCTCACCTCCTGGAGCGCTGACATACTGTAAATGGCTTTTTAACAGCATCCAGGCTTTAAGGCATATTGCACATCAGAACCTGGTGGTGTGGACACAGTGTACTCAACTTTACTTTATTGGTTTATTTCAGTGGTTTTCAACCCTTTTCATATCAAAGTCCATTATTTATTTGGCTTAATTGAGACACAGAACCACCATGTGATGAGATTTAGACTCTCAGACCCAAGACTTGGAATGTTTTGTTGTCGTTGGATAAGATTTTGTTCACAATTCCATGCTGTGTTGATGTTGTTGATGTTAGGAGAGATAAAAGGCAAACGTTGATCAAAATAACAATTATTCTACATTCTCTAATTGTGTAGACTTCTTGTAAGTTGAGTAATACAGATGTTTAACAACAATTTAACTCTTGAGAGCGTAAAATGAAACCAAATTTGGTTTCATTTTACGCTCTCAAGAGTTCAAGACCTATGTGGGTCCATTTGGTTACCAACTCTCCATCATAACTTAGCTGGGGACCACCTGGAACCCCCTCAAGGACCACTGGTGGTCCTCGGACCACTGGTTGAGAACCACTGATGTATTTGGACGTGACGGAATTGAACACAGCAACAACATCACTACACAACCGTAGAGTTGGAATGCAGTGTCAATACGTCGGAGTTAGTATATATAGCAAGGATTCACATTTTTGTGTAACAATAACACGAGATGTTGCAGGGAAAAAAACTATACCTGTCGCTGATATCATGTAATCTCAAACAACAGATCAAGGAAAAGACCTGATACAGCAATGATTGCTGTATTGTTTTCTAATTGCATTTACAGAACAATGTCACTCTCTGGAACCACATGATGAATGCACTGACTTGGCTTGTAGAACGACTAAGCTACACAAAGCGTATCGAAACAAGTATAAAAACTTCAGCGTAGAAATGCAATCAAAACAACCAAAGGGACATTTATCTTTTTTTTTGTTATAGTCATCATCCCTCATCCTTTTTCTGGCATACCGATTCATGTACAGGTCCTGGCTTAGCAAGGACATTCAGTCCAAAATGTGTTGTTTAGTTTGTGGACAGAGTGCAGTTTTAGACCACATTTTGTCACCCATCACATTCAGAAGTTACTTGTCTGTCTTCCTAGAAATCTAGTGGAGTCAAAAGTACACTTGTCTTTGAAACGTAGTGGAGTGAAAGTCAAAGTTTTCCTAAATGCTTCAAGCAAAGTACAGATACTCCAACAATGTACAGTACTCAATTAGATGTACTTTGTTTCTGTCTAGTGCTGATCCCATCCCACAACAAGTGCAAGTCAACCTTAAACCTTGGCCATCTTCTGCCCATCATTATGTTATTATCCTGGAAGAAATGACTGCCTGTGTCACTATGTGAGTGTCTTCTTTCTGTGACTCTGCACTCTAAACCCTTATTGTTCATTTTACTCAGAAAGCGTAACAAATGGACCCATGTTGTTTTAACCCTGAAAACACAAACACAGACCTTCAGTGTGGCTCCGATTCTGTCGCTGTCTCTCTGTGTCTCTCTCTTTGATTATTACAAAACATACATTCAGCCCTATATACTTCGGCCATTTGAAAATAGGCAGCCGATCTACAAGCTCACAATGCGTGTACCTTTTATACATTTTAAAACTTGTGAAATGGGACATTCTGCATAATGAGTACTTTCTACTTTTGGTACTTTAAGTACATTTTGAAACCAATACTTTTGTACTTTTACTCAAGTCAATTTTGGACTTATTCCGGACTTATTTCTACATTGCAGTATTGATACTTTTACTTAAGTAACAAATGTGAGTACTTTTCCCACCACTGCAAATCAGCAGGAACAAAATACTAATGCAAAATCATTGAAAACATTTTTGATTCATGGGAGTCATATAAACTCCTGAACCAATCAATCCTTTACCCGCTTGTTGTTAGTAGGACTAATGTTGTTTTTGATAACACAGATGAAACCAAGAAAATAGACAGCACACAAAATAAACAGTATACAAACAATAGCACATCTACAGAAAATAGCAGATCTACAAGCTCCCAAATAGCTTGAACATGTGTTATTTCCAGCGTGTGACACTGTGGTATATGAAGGAGGCGTAGTAGCATGTTGTTGACCAGTCTAACGCCACATGGCGGCTTGAAGCATTCCTTTGGCTCGTACTGCAGGCCTTGCCTTCAGATGTGAGCTTCTCTTTCCTTTGAATCCACTTAGCTTGTATGTTTTGATTTAATCGTTTACTCTGCGTATTAATTGTGTCACTGAAACACGAGACAGCGGTTTATTGAAAGCAGGCAATAATAATCCAGAGGGGAGACATTATGTTCCAGTTCACATTTTTTGCCCAATTAACCTATTAAGACCGAGAAGAACGCATCTGTGTCATTTTAAGATTTCTTTGGGCTATTCAAAAAAAAATTGAGCACATCTATATATATTTTTAAAGCAAACATTTTTAACTCAAATCTTTGCTTCTGGGGGGGATTCTATAAATGTCTTCTAAATTGTAGTTTTTTGAAAAAAACAGATTTGCACACATTTTCACGATTAAAAAAAAATCACTCCCTGTGTGAAGGTAGCGGCGCCTTTGATACATTTTGTCATCGATATGTGTTTATAATGTGTTTATAGCCACGTGTCACGTGAAGCTTGACCAATCACTTTGCTGACGTACGCACCTGACCAATCAGAACGTTGACGCACACGGACAAAGTCGGACAGGTATAGAGCAGGCGCCGCTAAAAAATAGCAGATCTACAAGCTCATAGCGTGGCACTTGGTGCCGCGCTATGAGCTTGTAGATCTGCTATTTTTGAATAGCCAAAGAAATGTTAAAATGACACAGATGCTTCCCCGGTCTAAATGGATTAATAGAATAACATAAGCATGGTGTTCTTTCCAGAGTTTGGCCTCAAGTTGTGTTTTCTTTTTTTTTTCTTACTTTCCCCCCAAACACTGATGCATGGAAAACCAATTACTGATATTGTGTATTGGATAATCAATCACCGATTAAGTTCCACTTTATCGGAAAGATCGGCTCACGAACACCCAAACCACACAGCTCTGTGAATGACTGTGGTGTTCATGAGCCAGAGGGCTGCAGGGAGGCACCCTGTGTGTGTCTGACCAAGGTGCTTCTTTATCATCTCCACATGGCCACTAGAGGGGGCAGTGGCCATAGTCCTCTGTTTGACCTGTCCTTAGAGCAGTGCTTCTCAACCTGTAGGTCAGGAGGACCCCCAGGCGGGGGGGGGTCCCCAGATGATAGTGAAGTGACAATTTAAACCACTTTTTTCTGAGCCTAATTATTAAGGACTTTTAATACATTTTTAATACCTAAAAAGGATTGTCAAATAACATAAGAAAGGCAAGCATTTTGAAAAATAGCCAATCTACAAGCTCACGTTGTGAGCTTGTAGCGTTGTGAGCTTGTAGATCTGCTATTTTCACAACATTTATCTGTCGAAACGAGTCAAACAAAATGTAATGCCTCAACTCCTACAATTCCAAGTGCTTGTCTGGTTGGGGGGTCCACAGTTTAAATATGATAATATTGGGGGGGTTCCCCAGTTCAAATATTGGGGGGTTGCGGCCTGAAAAGGTTGAGAACCACTGCCTTAGTGCATAGACACTGGTTCTCAAATAATGTTCTTGTCAAGGACCCCCAAATTGACATGTATTTGTCCTCGGACCCTGAATCTGAAAAGATGAAGTGCCAGGGGTCTCCCAGAAGAGAAGATTTGTACGAAAATAAAGTACTGTATAAAATAGGGCTTAAGTGGTTAAAGCCTTTGTGATCTATATCAACACATTATTAGCTGGGGACCCCCTGGAACCCAATCAAGGACCCTAACAGAGCCCAAGAAATGTCAACATTTGACTGTTTTCTTTTCACATTGATGCTTTCAATACAGAAATGAGTGTTTTATCATCTCATTTATCTTAAAAGGACCTACCGTCTGTGGGTGTGTACCTGTGTGTGCGCACACACATGCGAGCAATCATGCAATTGTGTGTGTGTGTGTGTGTGTGTGTGTGTGTGTGTGTGTGTGTGTGTGTGTGTGTGTGTGTGTGTGTGTGTGTGTGTGTGTGTGTGTGTGTGTGTGTGTGTGTGTGTGTGTGTGTGTGTGTGTGTGTGTGTATTCTGGTCTCCTTGTCAAATAATTGTAGTGGAGTAAAAAGTACAATATTTGCCTCTGAGATGCAGTCGAGTAGAAGTAAAAAATATAGCTGCAAGCAGCGATAATACGGGGCCAGTGAATAGAGAGAAAGAGAGACATGGAAACGGAATAGATTGAAGAGAGAGAGAGTGACATGGAAACAATAGATTGATGAGAGAGAGAGATGGAAACATAATGGTTTGATTGGACATCTCAACCTACTGCCATTAACAGGATTCGAACTCTCAACCTTCAGACTAATAGGCTGCAACACTACCTATAGTGCTATAGCTTTGTCCAGGCTGATATTGTCTGTTGAAGATCATAAACTCTTGCCTTCTTTCATGAACCAAGCCCCTGTTTCACTAACACTAAGATCACTTGTTCACAAACCATTTACCAATGAAGAAATTGTACATCTCCTCAGAACCAAAACTAGTGAAAGTAGCCGATCTACAAGCTCACAAACCATGAAAAGTTGTGAGATTGTAGATCAGCTATTTTCAGAATGAAGTATGTCATACGTTGAAAAAACGTACTCTCAAATAAGCATTTCAGGTTATCTTTACCATTTGCACATGTATTCATTGATACAGTCATGTTGTTTGCAATTCAACTTAAATTAAGTCTGCATCAAGTGAGGCTTGAACTGGCGACCTTGAGATTGTGAGGCATTCATTTAAGGGAGACGCCATTGGCCCAACAGACAAGTAACTGTGAAAAAGGAGATCACACTGATGATACAGTTTCACGCAAATAGCTGAAAAATCCTGGGTTTAAGTGTTTTTCAAACTGCTCAAAATTGCGGACAATCTAAGGGCGGAGCTTACTGGTCAAAGCGATAGATGTGTTCCTCATGAGTCAAGGCACAAGTGTAAGCAAGTTTCACGACTTTCGGCCAAACGAGGCATGACTTTTGCCTGTTTAAAGTTTGCATTTTCCAAAAATTGCTATAGCGCCCCCTTTTGGCCAATTGGAGTAAGATTGGTTTCAGTGATATTTGGAATGACCCTGTACATTTCTGCAAAGTTTCAAAGAAATGTGAGTCTGCATGTATGTTTTAGGCACAGATGAATAATTTTCATAAAACTGTAATAGTTAAAATCTATCTCCTCCTGGGATTTTTGAGCAATCTGCACGAAACGTTTAACACTTGAACTTTGGACCACTGCCTACAAAAATTTCCAACGGATTTTCCATAAGTGAAAAAATGCAGAAGTTAGGAGCCAATGACTGTTTTACATATAATTCAAAATGGTGGGCGATCTAAAGGTCAGAGGTCAAAAGTAAGACCACAAAAGTTGTCGGGCATGAAGAGACGCATGTGTGTATCGAAGTTTCATCGTTGTAGGTCAAACAGGGCATGAGTTGTACCTGTTCAAAGTTGGCACTTTCAATTGAGTGCTATAGCGCCACCCTTTGACGAATGAGTGTGAGAATTATTTCTTGGTAGTTTTTCATGAGCATCTACCATATGGCCGAGTTTCGTAAAAAGCGTATGCACGGTTAAGCCAGAACTGGCAAAAACAAGTATTTTTCAAACTGCTCAAAATTGCGGAAAATCTAAGGGCGGAGCTTAATGGTCAAATCGATACGTGTGTTCCTCATGAGTCAAGGCACATGTGTAAGCAAGTTTCACGACTTTCGGCCAAACGAGGCATGACTTATGCCTGTTTAAAGTCTGCCTTTTCAAAAAATTGCTATAGCGCCCCCTTTTGGCCAATTGGAGTAAGATTGGTTTCAGTGATATTTGGAATGACCCTGTACATTTCTGCAAAGTTTCAAAGAAATGTGAGTCTGCATGTATGTTTTAGGCACAGATTAATAATTTTCATAAAACTGTAATAGTTAAAATCTATCTCCTCCTGGGATTTTTGAGCAATCTGCACGAAACGTTTGACACTTTGGACCACTGCCTACAAAAATTTCCAACGGATTTTCCATAAGTGAAAAAATGCAGAAGTTAGGAGCCAATGACTGTTTTTCATATAATTCAAAATGGTGGGAGATCTAAAGGTCAGAGGTCAAAAGTCAGAGGGTGAAAGTTGTTCAGCATGAGGAGACGCATATGTGTATCCAAGTTTCATGGCTGTAGGTCAAACAGGGCATGAGTTGTACCTGTTCAAAGTTGCCATTTTCAATTGAGTGCTATAGCGCCACCTTTGGACGAAAGATTGTGAGAATTATTTCTTGATCGTTTTTCATGACCATCTACCATATGTCCGAGTTTCGTAAAAAGCGACAGCGCGGTTCAGCCAGAACTGCGAAAAGTGGCAGAAGTGACAGAATAAAGTGAATAATAAAACAGGTCCAGAGCTGAGCTCTGGCCCCGTAAATATAAAAAATGGGAAACACTTCAGTAAAGTCAAAATTCCTCAAAAGTGTACAGTACTCCAGTAAATGTACTTAGTTACTCTACACCACTGAGTAAGAGGTATAATGCAGATCTGAGTGCCTCCCTTGGCCTCTAAGCGTGACTGGGAGGTGAGAGGCGGCAGAGGGAGGTATAGCGATAGAGCGAGGCCTACTGCACCAGTGGAGAGAGACGGACGCCAAGCGCCATCTGCTCTGCCATCTGAGGGCAGGAAACTGGACAGCTTCACCCTGCCTCTCTCTCTACCCACCCAGGGTAGAGAGAGAGAGAGAGAGAGAGCTGGGTGGGTAGATCTACCCACCCAGCTCTCTCTCTACCCACCCAGCACTCTCCACTGGCCTGGCTCCGTTCACCATGGTTCACTGCTCTAAAGAAAATAACCCTTCCCACACCCTGGAAATGATGCTCTCTCTCTGGCATAGTGGGCCAGACGACAGAGCAGATGATGCAGATGACAGCTCCTCTTTCCCTTTGCCATTACAGTAACTCCATCCTCACATGGCGACATGGCGTGCACAGGGCTCATTGTCAGACTATAATGAATATATCATGCGTAACTGGGATATGATATTTTAGTCAAGGGACCCAAAGGCGATCCGGAACTAATTTTAGCGAATACAAATGTTATTTTAACCAATCTGTAAATAGAGTATTAATTATAAGTAATATTCCACTGGAGGGTGTGTGTTACCGTGGTTACCGTGGTTATTGGCACCACGGTGCTGCGGTCAGGAACGACGCAGAGCAGAGTTCCGCAAGCATTACTGAAATGCCAATAATCACTGTGCAGCCACCCTTGAGTGGAATATTACGATTATATAACAGTTACCATAAAACATACAAGAATGTATTCATATTGTGATTATATAACAGTTACCATAAAACATACAAGAATGTATTCATATTGTGATTATATAACAGTTACCATAAAACATATAAAATGTATTCATATTGTATGCCTGTGTGTTATCTCTGTTATCCTAGAAATACATGGGGTCTGACAGGCGTGATCCCAAAGCCTATACCACTTGTGCAAGGACGCGCTGTGATTGGCCAGTAGCCACTTTGAGCGGCAGTTGGGGCAAACGCTCGCCTCAAAACATGATTTACGGTGCATATCGGTACATAACTCTTATCGGTACATAACTCTATCGGACAGCACTGAGTCGCCTCAAACTAACTTAGCAACGTTCGGCATGGCTTCTTACTCGCTTTAGCTCGCTCTGTGGTGCCTCTCGTGGCTCAAGTTCACTTGAGACGGCGTGCCAACATCACGGTCAAAAACTACACTTTTTTTTTGCCGAGACAAGAAGGTCAGTTGGCTCTCATGCATTGAAGGAGGCATGAGCTCGGCTCTGGGCTCCCTAGGCTGGCGGGGGGAGTGTAGCTCCCAGGATCACTTAGATAATTGGCACCGGGTGAAAAAGGCTTACAAAATCGTGGGATACAAAAAACTATACTTTATTGGCCAAAAAAAGGACATGGTTCCAAGTTGATATTTAGGGCTTTGCCTAGCGTGTCGAAAAAACAAGACCAAAACTCGGCCAGCTTGAGGCAGAAGAAGAACATATGGGTATATTATATTGGGACAGAAGAAGAACATAATGGGTATGGTATATTGTTATTATTATTATATGGGTATGGTTGGCAGGTGACAAAACGTAACTCTGGGATGTTACGTTTTGTGCGTCACTGTATGCGCTGATCAGTGATCATGTGACATGTCCTCCAGCAGGACATCACAGGCTCTTACTTTGGTTTGTCGCTGTGATGGAAGTCACATGATCCTCTGGCGGTCTGTGATGGAAGTCACATGATCCTCTGGCGGTCTGTGATGGAAGTCACATGATCCTCTGGCGGTCTGTGATGGAAGTCACATGATCCTCTGGTGTGTGATGGAAGTCACATGATCCTCTGGTGTGTGATGGAAGTCACATGATCCTCTGGTCTGTGATGGAAGTCACATGATCCTCTGGTCTGTGATGGAAGTCACAGGGATCCTCTGGCGGTCTGTGATGGAAGTCACATGATCCTCTGGCGGTCTTAAACCAGGTGAATAAACAGCGGTCTGGGAGCTGGCAGGCTGCGCTGGGCTGGGATGTTTGAGGGAATGAAGTGCATCTTAATCTGTGCAGAGCTTTGGCTGTGAGACGCACAACCCAGGGCCAAGCTACTCATCAGAACTTAGTGGGGGAGGTTTTCTCTTTCACACACATTTTTCTCTCTGGTTTTCCTTCTTTTCCTTCTTTTCCATGACGGGGAGGATTTTTCTTCTCTCTCTGCTGGACGGAGGCTGGTGGTGTTAATATCATTTCAGCCTCCTACATCGCTGAGCACTTTATCACTGCATGGGGTTCCAGCAAGGCCTTGCTTTCTCTCTGCTGGAGCTAGAAGCCTAAATTGGGGCTGAAGGCAGTAAATGGAGTATTGTCTTTTTATAATGATGAAAGTGGAGGACCAGAGCAACATCACTTGCTTTAGATTGATCTAACAGTTTTGGAAGGATAGCTTATTGAAATAATGATTCTGCAGAACAAGGGCTTGAAAGATTTGACCAGCAAGTGAATAATGGTGACAGTGTTCCTCCAACATTTCCTCTGGAATCATAAACAGTTATGAGGAAATATTAAAAGATACCATAGAAACATCATAACACTAGTCTAATAGCCTGAGGGGCAGTGGTGTAAAGTAACTAAGTACATTTACTCAAGTACTGTATTTAAGTACAATTTTGAGGTACTTTTACTTAGTTTCTAGTTACTACTTTACTAGTTACTTTGCAGATATAAATGAGTACATCATGAAACATACATTTATCACTTTAGCCCTATTTTGTACCTAGGCTATTTGAAAATAGTCGATGTGAGCTTGTAGATCTGCTATTTTCAAACATTTTAGTACTTTTACTTTTGGTACAAAAGTACATTAAGTACATTTTGATACCAATACTTTTGTACTTTTACTCAAGTACATTTTGAATTCCGGACTTTTACTTGTAACAGAGTACTTCTACATTGCACTATTGACACGTTTACTTAAATAAAACATTTGAGTACTTTTTCCGCCACTGCTGAGGGGACTGAACATTCGACAGAGAGATATGCGCACCGCTTTCTAGTTCTATGTGGTACAGTAGTTCTATGTGGTTCTAGTTCTATGTGGTTCAGTTTGTGATGAATGTTCCTGTCTGTGGTGCCAATGGTTCCAAAGGGAAGTGTCCTCTTCTCTGGACAAACGTAGGAGTAATCACTGAACTATCATCATCGTCTGTTATAAGCCAGCTTTCAGTCAGAAATGGAGAGGACATTAGAGCTTTGCATTGCTTTAGCACTCCTTAAATCATGTCACTCCTGTGAAACATGGAACACACCCCTCTCTCTCTCTCTCTCTCTCTCTCTCTCTCTCTCTCTCTCTCTCTTTCTCTCTCTTTCTCTCTCTTTCTTTCTCTCTCTCTCTCTCTCTCTCTCTCTCTCAAAGGAAATGAAGGCTCTCTCTCATCACTGAAGTCCAGATCACTCACAGTGATCTGAGCGAACACGCTCCTGTGTGTGTGTGTGTGTGTGTGTGTGTGCGTGCGTGCGCACCACGCACACATAATTCCCTCACCACTTCTCATCGCAATAAAATGTGTGTGTGTGTGTGTGTGTGTGTGTGTGTGTGTGTGTGTGTGTGTGTGTGTGTGTGTGTGTGTGTGTGTGTGTGTGTGTGTGTGTGTGTGTGTGTGTGTGTGTGTGTGTGTGTGTGTGTGTGTGTGTGTGTGTGTGCGTGCGTGCGTGTGCGCACAGGCATAATTCCCTCACCAATTCTCATGGCAATAATTATAGTCTCACGTGATTTGGCTTCACACCAACTGGCACAGTGAAGCTATACACTGTTGTCTCTCCTGAAACGCCCACGTTATTTATTTGTATGTCATTTGCATATCTACTGTATGAAGGCAGTGTGCACAAACATTATGCAAATAACCTGATTTCTGGGATTTGGCCAAATCATTCTTCACATACTGTCACTTTTTTTCTATTGTGAAAGAGCGTTCCTGTGTGTAGTAATACATAGCAGCAGAACCCACTTCATCTGAATAGCTAATCATCCAGTTCCCAGGATGCAAGACAAAGCTCTCTTCTCCACAGACTCCACCAAGAGAAGACAAAAATAAACAACTTCTATCTGAAGCCCAAACAGCTGTCATTGTGTCACAACACATAAAGACATAAAGACCCACCAAACGGCCTGAAAGCTATTGTTTTTTAAAAATCACATGACGGTATTATTGTCATTAGTCAAACGTACGGCTGCTTATCCAGATGACTATATGTCAGTCACACACCGCACTGAACTCTAGCAGTGATTCTCAACCATTTTAATTTCAAGTACCCCGAGTTTGACCTGCATTAGGCTACGGACCCCCATTTAATGGCATTTATATCTCTAAATCTTACAATTTATATTGTAAAATCAATGTTAATACTAGAAAATGTGCTCCTCGGAGCACAAGTCTCCGCCAGCAAATATTGATTAATCCTGTCTAAGCTATGTATTTATATTACATATTGTGATGACACCAGTGTGTCTACATAATGTATTGCTCCGCCATTTCTCAGCCATTTCGTGATTATTCCTGTCTTACCTCACTTTGAAAGAGACCAAGACTCTTTCAAAGTGACACATCTATTTATAGGCCGCTATACGTCATGCGTCTCACTAGCCAATCAGAGCACACTCTTTCAACGTATTGTCACGTGTCACGTGAGGCTTGACCAATGTTAGCTTGGCCGAGGGGGCGGAAAGTGAAAACATAGTCTCCTGGCGGAGACAATAACTCTCAGAGTAACAGACCTGTTAGGGTCCATTTGGTTCCATTTGTAAACTCTCAGAGTAACAGACCTGTTAGGGTCCATTTGGTTCCATTTGTAAACTCTCAGAGTAACAGACCTGTTAGGATCCATTTGGTTCCATTTGTAAACTCTCAGAGTAACAGACCTGTTAGGGTCCATTTGGTTCCTATCCATCATTTAGCTGGGGACCCCCTGGAACTCCCTCAAGGAATGAATATTTGAATATTTTGTTTTAAAGCGAACATTTGTAACTCAAATCTTTGCTTCTGGGGGGTCCCTGGAACAATATATTTTGAGATGGGGGTCGGCGGTCAAATACATATACATTTTGCGGTCCTTGACGTTTGAGAAAGTTTGAGCACCACTGATATAGAAACATACGTTTTTCAGAAAACTGTTAGGATTTAGAAGACATTTGTAGAATCGGCTTCAGGTCTTAAGGTGTAAGGTGTAAGTAAGGAAGAGGCCCAATTTCTTTCCAATATGGCCGCTGTGCATAGAGCCTATTGGAGGTCAGTCATGTGACTCGTGACTCATGCGTGATGCACCAACTTGGGAGAGATAATGGGTCTGAAGTGACGTCACATGTGTTTCAACCAATCAGTGATGACGATTGAGACTTGCAGACACACAGATTTTGTGGATGTATTTATAGATAAACTAGAGCGATGCCCGCTGGGAATGATGGCCATTATGAATGCCTGCCTCTGGTTATGCAGTACTGTTGTGCCCATTGTCTACTTATAGATAGATAGATAGATAGATAGATAGATAGATACTGTGGAGAGATGGATAGATGGAGAGATAGATAGATGGATAGATAGATAGATAGATAGATAGATAGATAGATAGCCTTTGTGTTTTTTTGCCATACCCAGGGGGTCGGCCTACATGAGGCTTTGTCGGTCGGTCGGTCTGTCCCTCTTTTCCTCTGCACACACGTCATGCGAAGCCATCCAGATCTCAACCACTAGGGGTCTGGCAGTACCAGGTCTCCTGGTTCCCTTGTTTTATTAGGCACTTGAACTCTGGCATCCTTATTCTGAGGAGAACTTTAGCCAAAAATAGCCGATCTACAAGCTCTACAAGCGCGAGGCGTTGTGTTGATCGGCTATTTTTGGCAAAGAGGAATAGGTGTAGAGGGAAAAAAGAGCAGACCAAGTAAAACAAAAAAGAGTTTAATCTGCAACACAAACAGACAGACAGACAGACAGACCAACCACTGGTTACGCCCTCACTGTCAGGTGAAAAGAAGTGTCTGGCGACTCCATGTCTATCAGAGGAGACACATGGCAAAACCAAACCGTCTGGTTTGGCTGTGATGTGCCAGAGAACGGGGAGGACCTGGCTCAATAAGACATCAAATTGGGTATAAAATGAAAACCCCCCCCAAATAAACTGTTGATCAAAAAGACAAATGTGTAATAATGGTTTGAGCTGTACAGTATGTGGTGATAAGTAAGTGTTCTGACATACGTATGTCGTTAACGTGCTCTCAGTGCAAATGTCAACCGGGCCGCACATGCAATCACATTAAAATGACATTTCACAGACACTTCTCTGTCCCGCTGAATAAAAAAAAAATAATACGAAAAAAAAAACTCTTTTTTACTGGACGCCATGATGAGAACTGTGGTCCCTCTCCTCCTCCTCCTCTGCCAAAGGGAACAGGATGAGAGGAACGAGATGAGCCAAACTGATCTCTGCCCAAATCTTTCATATGCAGCACACTGCTTCAGAACACTGCTTCACTGCCATATAAAGAAACTCTTAGCTTTGTTTAAACAGAGGGAGAGAGAGAGAGAGAGAGAGAGAGAGAGAGAGAGAGAGAGAGAGAGAGAGAGAGAGAGGATGTCTGTGTTACTATTGTGACTCAAACGTAGAGGCACAATGTTAATAGCAGCAGTGTTAATGGTGCCAGGCTTGGCTATCCCTGTGTGTGTATGCGGGGTCCACCCACCAGTCTGGATCTCTGTCAAATCATAAAGCTTCACTTGTAAACAGGCTTATAAGTGAGTACAATCCCAACGCTCCGTCTCAGCCCCGATGTTTCATATTAACCACTGATGGGCCTAGCCCTGGCTACGGAGGTATAGCCCCCCCCCCCCCCCCCCCTGTCCCCCCACCCTGTCCCCCCACCCATCCGCCCCCCTGCTTTAACACGGTTCAAAAAGAGAGCCGTGTGTAAAACGGTTGACACGTCTCCCATCTCTTGAAGGTCTGACATGGACATCTATAACTCATTTAGACTGGGATATGATATAGTATATATAATATAGTATATATATATATATATATTTGAAAGCAAACATTTGTAACTCAAATCTTTGCTTCTTGGGGATTCTACAAACAGATTTTTGAAAAACATATGTTTCTATAATCAGTGGTTCTCAAACTTTTTCATGTCAAGGACCCCCAAAATTATATGTATTTGGCCGTGGACCCCCCATCTCAAAATAATTAGTTCCAGGGACCCCCATGAAGCAAAGATTTGAGTTACAAATGTTCCCCTTAAACATATATATATATATATTCAAATATTCAAAAATGTTTTTGAATAGCTAAAGAAATAAAAAAAAATGACACAGACGTGTTCCCGGTCGTAATGGGATAAGAGCCTGGAGACATGTGCGAGGGCTTTTATAGTACCAGAACCCTTCACAGTCTGTTTAGCGTGCTGTGTGCCCACCAGAGACTCACATAGCTTCCCTCTGAGTTAGTGGAACCCAGAAGCATGCGCTGCGTATGCCATTTGCATACCTATATGTATGGTCCGTTGCCATGGTTTCACTTACCTCGGTGCTTTGCTACCGTGTCTTGTAAAAAACGAAAAGGGAGAAAAAAGTCCAAATATAAAAAATGTGTTGCTACTTAACTGTAGCAGTACAGTAGGTGCACAGGGTTTTTTTTTTTCTTTTTTTTTTCTTTCTAAAAATAGTTTCCGTTTCAGTGGAAATATTTCTATGAATAATCAATGAGTTTATTTTCCAGACAGAGAGACCTGCAGTCCACTGTTGCTTTAGTCAGTGTGTCTGATGTGTAATAAATGATGCGGTGTTGCATGGACGTTTAGCCTAACGGTGCGGTGCTAAATGAATGGAGATGAAGAAGAGTGCACTGCAGTACGAGTCTGAACGCTCACGGCCAGTGGTGGAAGAAGTACTCAAGATATTTTACTTAAGTAAATGTAGCAATGCCACAATATACAAATACTCTGTTACTAAGTAAAAGGCATGTGGTTCAAAATGTTACTTGAGTAAAAGTTGGCATCAAAATATACTTAAAGTACCGAAAGTAAAAGTACTCAAATGTTTGAAAATAGCAGATCTACAAGCTCACAACGCGTCGCTATGCGACGCGTTGTGAGCTTGTAGATCTGCTATTTTCAAATAGCCCATAGTAGCCCTTAGTGACGTTACACCACTAAGTGTAACGTATGTGGAGGAACATGCTATTCCTCCCAGTACTGATCCCCGCTGGACAGGTGCGATCAACCTGTAGTTCGTCTGGTGTTCAACCGCCCCAAGATCTCCCACACAACTATCCTTCTCTGTTCTCTACACTGGCTCCCCGTAGCGGCTCGCATCCAGTTTAAAACCCTGGTGCTAGCCTATAGGGCAGTGAAAGGAACAGCTCCTTCTTACCTCCGGGCTATGGTCAATGCCCACACCCCTGCCCGACCACTTCGGTCTGCCACCTCGGGGCGACTGATTGCCTCGTCACTCAAGGGTCCTTCTGGTCGGTCTACACGGTCACGGCTTGTTTCTGTTCTGGCCCCACAGTGGTGGAATGAACTCCCCACTGATGTCAGGACAGCAGAGTCACTGATGTCAGGACAGCAGAGTCACTGATGTCAGGACAGCAGAGTCACTGATGTCAGGACAGCAGAGTCACTGATGTCAGGACAGCAGAGACACTGATGTCAGGACAGCAGAGTCACTGATGTCAGGACAGCAGAGTTACTGATGTCAGGACAGCAGAGTCACTGATGTCAGGACAGCAGAGACACTGATGTCAGGACAGCAGAGTCACTGATGTCAGGACAGCAGAGTCACTGATGTCAGGACAGCAGAGTCACTGATGTCAGGACAGTAGAGTCACTGATGTCAGGACAGCAGAGTCACTGATGTCAGGACAGTAGAGTCACTGATGTCAGGACAGCAGAGTCACTGATGTCAGGACAGTAGAGTCACTGATGTCAGGACAGCAGAGTCACTGATGTCAGGACAGCAGAGTCACTGATGTCAGGACAGTAGAGTCACTGATGTCAGGACAGCAGAGACACTGATGTCAGGACAGTAGAGTCACTGATGTCAGGACAGCAGAGTCACTGATGTCAGGACAGTAGAGTCACTGATGTCAGGACAGCAGAGTCACTGATGTCAGGACAGCAGAGTCACTGATGTCAGGACAGTAGAGTCACTGATGTCAGGACAGCAGAGTCACTGCCCATCTTTCGCCGCAGGCTGAAAACCCACCTCTTCAGGAAACACTACCCTTCCTCTTTGCCTGGCCTACTTGTTGTTAACTAGTTGTACGAACTCTTGTTTTATTGTTGTACTTTACACTTATTTGTTTTATCTCTTGCTCATTTGATTTTCCTATTTGTCTCATCAGTTTAAGAAAGTAGGAAGCTGATATATTGCATTTTTACCTTAGCGCTAGGTATACTCTTAGTTGCTTGTTTTAGAAGAGAATGCACTTAAGACTTCTGGTGATTAGTAGTTTTCTTCCCTACCTATGTTGAATGCACTTATTGTAAGTCGCTTTGGATAAAAGTGTCTGCTAAATGACTGTAATGTAAATGTAATGTAATGTAATGTAGTAATCTATCTAGTGCAACAACAGAGATCGGCCTCCTCCTCCTCTGCCCCGCTTCCCCCCTGTGAACAGGGTCAGTATAGTGATCATTACAGTGGGTCAGTATAGTGTTCATTACAGTGGGTCAGTATAGTGTTCATTACAGTGGGTCAGTATAGTGATCATTACAGTGGGTCAGTATAGTGTTCAGTGGGTCAGTATAGTGTTCATTACAGTGGGTCAGTATAGTGATCATTACAGTGGGTCAGTATAGTGTTCATTACAGTGGGTCAGTATAGTGTTCAGTGGGTCAGTATAGTGTTCATTACAGTGGGTCAGTATAGTGTTCAGTGGGTCAGTATAGTGTTCAGTGGGTCAGTATAGTGTTCATTACAGTGGGTCAGTATAGTGTTCATTACAGTGGGTCAGTATAGTGTTCAGTGGGTCAGTATAGTGTTCATTACAGTGGGTCAGTATAGTGTTCATTACAGTGGGTCAGTATAGTGTTCATTACAGTGGGTCAGTATAGTGATCATTACAGTGGGTCAGTATAGTGTTCATTACAGTGGGTCAGTATAGTGTTCATTACAGTGGGTCAGTATAGTGTTCATTACAGTGGGTCAGTATAGTGTTCAGTGGGTCAGTATAGTGTTCATTACAGTGGGTCAGTATAGTGTTCATTACAGTGGGTCAGTATAGTGTTCATTACAGTGGGTCAGTATAGTGTTCATTACAGTGGGTCAGTATAGTGATCATTACAGTGGGTCAGTATAGTGTTCATTACAGTGGGTCAGTATAGTGTTCAGTGGGTCAGTATAGTGTTCATTACAGTGGGTCAGTATAGTGTTCATTACAGTGGGTCAGTATAGTGATCATTACAGTGGGTCAGTATAGTGTTCATTACAGTGGGTCAGTATAGTGTTCATTACAGTGGGTCAGTATAGTGTTCATTACAGTGGGTCAGTATAGTGTTCAGTGGGTCAGTATAGTGTTCATTACAGTGGGTCAGTATAGTGTTCATTACAGTGGGTCAGTATAGTGTTCATTACAGTGGGTCAGTATAGTGTTCATTACAGTGGGTCAGTATAGTGTTCAGTGGGTCAGTATAGTGTTCATTACAGTGGGTCAGTATAGTGTTCATTACAGTGGGTCAGTATAGTGATCATTACAGTGGGTCAGTATAGTGTTCATTACAGTGGGTCAGTATAGTGTTCATTACAGTGGGTCAGTATAGTGTTCATTACAGTGGGTCAGTATAGTGATCATTACAGTGGGTCAGTATAGTGTTCATTACAGTGGGTCAGTATAGTGATCATTACAGTGGGTCAGTATAGTGTTCATTACAGTGGGTCAGTATAGTGTTCATTACAGTGGGTCAGTATAGTGTTCATTACAGTGGGTCAGTATAGTGTTCAGTGGGTCAGTATAGTGTTCATTACAGTGGGTCAGTATAGTGTTCATTACAGTGGGTCAGTATAGTGTTCAGTGGGTCAGTATAGTGTTCATTACAGTGGGTCAGTATAGTGTTCATTACAGTGGGTCAGTATAGTGTTCATTACAGTGGGTCAGTATAGTGTTCAGTGGGTCAGTATAGTGTTCATTACAGTGGGTCAGTATAGTGTTCATTACAGTGGGTCAGTATAGTGTTCATTACAGTGGGTCAGTATAGTGTTCATTACAGTGGGTCAGTATAGTGTTCATTACAGTGGGTCAGTATAGTGTTCATTACAGTGGGTCAGTATAGTGTTCAGTGGGTCAGTATAGTGTTCAGTGGGTCAGTATAGTGTTCATTACAGTGGGTCAGTATAGTGTTCATTACAGTGGGTCAGTATAGTGTTCATTACAGTGGGTCAGTATAGTGTTCATTACAGTGGGTCAGTATAGTGTTCATTACAGTGGGTCAGTATAGTGTTCATTACAGTGGGTCAGTATAGTGTTCATTACAGTGGGTCAGTATAGTGTTCATTACAGTGGGTCAGTATAGTGTTCATTACAGTGGGTCAGTATAGTGTTCATTACAGTGGGTCAGTATAGTGTTCATTACAGTGGGTCAGTATAGTGTTCAGTGGGTCAGTATAGTGATCATTACAGTGGGTCAGTATAGTGTTCATTACAGTGGGTCAGTATAGTGTTCAGTGGGTCAGTATAGTGATCATTACAGTGGGTCAGTATAGTGTTCATTACAGTGGGTCAGTATAGTGTTCATTACAGTGGGTCAGTATAGTGTTCAGTGGGTCAGTATAGTGTTCATTACAGTGGGTCAGTATAGTGTTCATTACAGTGGGTCAGTATAGTGTTCAGTGGGTCAGTATAGTGTTCATTACAGTGGGTCAGTATAGTGTTCATTACAGTGGGTCAGTATAGTGTTCATTACAGTGGGTCAGTATAGTGTTCATTACAGTGGGTCAGTATAGTGTTCATTACAGTGGGTCAGTGTAGTGTTCATTACAGTGGGTCAGTATAGTGTTCATTACAGTGGGTCAGTATAGTGTTCATTACAGTGGGTCAGTATAGTGTTCAGTGGGTCAGTATAGTGTTCATTACAGTGGGTCAGTATAGTGTTCAGTGGGTCAGTTTAGTGTTCATTACAGTGGGTCAGTATAGTGTTCAGTGGGTCAGTATAGTGTTCATTACAGTGGGTCAGTATAGTGTTCATTACAGTGGGTCAGTATAGTGTTCAGTGGGTCAGTATAGTGTTCATTACAGTGGGTCAGTATAGTGTTCATTACAGTGGGTCAGTATAGTATTCATTACAGTGGGTCAGTATAGTGTTCAGTGGGTCAGTATAGTGTTCATTACAGTGGGTCAGTATAGTGTTCAGTGGGTCAGTATAGTGTTCATTACAGTGGGTCAGTATAGTGTTCATTACAGTGGGTCAGTATAGTGTTCAGTGGGTCAGTATAGTGTTCATTACAGTGGGTCAGTATAGTGTTCATTACAGTGGGTCAGTATAGTGTTCATTACAGTGGGTCAGTATAGTGTTCAGTGGGTCAGTATAGTGTTCATTACAGTGGGTCAGTATAGTGATCATTACAGTGGATCAGTATAGTGTTCATTACAGTGGGTCAGTGTAGTGTTCAGTGGGTCAGTATAGTGATCATTACAGTGGGTCAGTATAGTGTTCATTACAGTGGGTCAGTATAGTGTTCATTACAGTGGGTCAGTATAGTGTTCATTACAGTGGGTCAGTATAGTGTTCATTACAGTGGGTCAGTATAGTGTTCATT
This sequence comes from Gymnoscopelus microlampas, assembly GCF_963454915.1. Taxonomy (NCBI): domain Eukaryota; kingdom Metazoa; phylum Chordata; class Actinopteri; order Myctophiformes; family Myctophidae; genus Gymnoscopelus; species Gymnoscopelus microlampas. Next base: position 51,418,185 of record NC_139950.1, read on the forward strand.
ACAGTGGGTCAGTATAGTGTTCAGTGGGTCAGTATAGTGTTCATTACAGTGGGTCAGTATAGTGTTCATTACAGTGGGTCAGTATAGTGTTCAGTGGGTCAGTATAGTGTTCAGTGGGTCAGTATAGTGTTCATTACAGTGGGTCAGTATAGTGTTCATTACAGTGGGTCAGTGGGTCAGTATAGTGTTCATTACAGTGGGTCAGTATAGTGTTCATTACAGTGGGTCAGTATAGTGTTCAGTGGGTCAGTATAGTGTTCATTACAGTGGGTCAGTATAGTGTTCATTACAGTGGGTCAGTATAGTGTTCATTACAGTGGGTCAGTATAGTGTTCAGTGGGTCAGTATAGTGTTCATTACAGTGGGTCAGTATAGTGTTCATTACAGTGGGTCAGTATAGTGTTCATTACAGTGGGTCAGTATAGTGTTCATTACAGTGGGTCAGTATAGTGTTCATTACAGTGGGTCAGTATAGTGATCATTACAGTGGGTCAGTATAGTGTTCATTACAGTGGGTCAGTATAGTGTTCATTACAGTGGGTCAGTATAGTGTTCAGTGGGTCAGTATAGTGTTCATTACAGTGGGTCAGTATAGTGTTCATTACAGTGGGTCAGTATAGTGTTCATTACAGTGGGTCAGTATAGTGTTCATTACAGTGGGTCAGTATAGTGTTCATTACAGTGGGTCAGTATAGTGTTCATTACAGTGGGTCAGTATAGTGTTCATTACAGTGGGTCAGTATAGTGTTCATTACAGTGGGTCAGTATAGTGTTCATTACAGTGGGTCAGTATAGTGTTCATTACAGTGGGTCAGTATAGTGATCATTACAGTGGGTCAGTATAGTGTTCATTACAGTGGGTCAGTATAGTGTTCATTACAGTGGGTCAGTATAGTGTTCATTACAGTGGGTCAGTATAGTGTTCATTACAGTGGGTCAGTATAGTGTTCATTACAGTGGGTCAGTATAGTGTTCATTACAGTGGGTCAGTATAGTGTTCATTACAGTGGGTCAGTATAGTGTTCATTACAGTGGGTCAGTATAGTGTTCATTACAGTGGGTCAGTATAGTGTTCAGTGGGTCAGTATAGTGTTCATTACAGTGGGTCAGTATAGTGTTCATTACAGTGGGTCAGTATAGTGTTCATTACAGTGGGTCAGTATAGTGTTCATTGCAGTGGGTCAGTATAGTGTTCATTACAGTGGGTCAGTATAGTGTTCAGTGGGTCAGTATAGTGTTCATTACAGTGGGTCAGTATAGTGTTCATTACAGTGGGTCAGTATAGTGTTCATTACAGTGGGTCAGTATAGTGTTCATTGCAGTGGGTCAGTATAGTGTTCATTACAGTGGGTCAGTATAGTGTTCATTACAGTGGGTCAGTATAGTGTTCATTACAGTGGGTCAGTATAGTGTTCATTACAGTGGGTCAGTATAGTGTTCATTACAGTGGGTCAGTATAGTGTTCAGTGGGTCAGTATAGTGTTCATTACAGTGGGTCAGTATAGTGTTCATTACAGTGGGTCAGTATAGTGTTCATTACAGTGGGTCAGTATAGTGTTCATTACAGTGGGTCAGTATAGTGTTCAGTGGGTCAGTATAGTGTTCATTACAGTGGGTCAGTATAGTGTTCATTACAGTGGGTCAGTATAGTGTTCATTACAGTGGGTCAGTACAGTGTTCATTACAGTGGGTCAGTATAGTGTTCATTACAGTGGGTCAGTATAGTGTTCATTACAGTGGGTCAGTATAGTGTTCAGTGGGTCAGTATAGTGTTCATTACAGTGGGTCAGTATAGTGTTCATTACAGTGGGTCAGTATAGTGTTCATTACAGTGGGTCAGTATAGTGTTCAGTGGGTCAGTATAGTGTTCATTACAGTGGGTCAGTATAGTGTTCATTACAGTGGGTCAGTATAGTGTTCATTACAGTGGGTCAGTATAGTGTTCAGTGGGTCAGTATAGTGTTCATTACAGTGGGTCAGTATAGTGTTCATTACAGTGGGTCAGTATAGTGTTCATTACAGTGGGTCAGTATAGTGTTCAGTGGGTCAGTATAGTGTTCATTACAGTGGGTCAGTATAGTGTTCAGTGGGTCAGTATAGTGTTCATTACAGTGGGTCAGTATAGTGTTCATTACAGTGGGTCAGTATAGTGTTCATTACAGTGGGTCAGTACAGTGTTCATTACAGTGGGTCAGTATAGTGTTCATTACAGTGGGTCAGTATAGTGTTCATTACAGTGGGTCAGTATAGTGTTCATTGCAGTGGGTCAGTATAGTGTTCATTACAGTGGGTCAGTATAGTGTTCATTACAGTGGGTCAGTATAGTGTTCATTACAGTGGGTCAGTATAGTGTTCAGTGGGTCAGTATAGTGTTCATTACAGTGGGTCAGTATAGTGTTCAGTGGGTCAGTATAGTGTTCATTACAGTGGGTCAGTATAGTGTACAGTGGGTCTGTATAGTGTTCAGTGGGTCAGTATAGTGTTCATTACAGTGGGTCAGTATAGTGATCATTACAGTGGGTCAGTATAGTGTTCATTACAGTGGGTCAGTATAGTGTTCATTACAGTGGGTCAGTATAGTGTTCATTACAGTGGGTCAGTATAGTGTTCAGTGGGTCAGTATAGTGTTCATTACAGTGGGTCAGTATAGTGTTCATTACAGTGGGTCAGTATAGTGTTCATTACAGTGGGTCAGTATAGTGTTCAGTGGGTCAGTATAGTGTTCATTACAGTGGGTCAGTATAGTGTTCATTACAGTGGGTCAGTATAGTGTTCATTGCAGTGGGTCAGTATAGTGTTCATTACAGTGGGTCAGTATAGTGTTCAGTGGGTCAGTATAGTGTTCAGTGGGTCAGTATAGTGTTCAGTGGGTCAGTATAGTGTTCATTACAGTGGGTCAGTATAGTGTTCATTACAGTGGGTCAGTATAGTGTTCATTACAGTGGGTCAGTATAGTGGTCAGTGGGTCAGTATAGTGTTCAGTGGGTCAGTATAGTGTTCATTACAGTGGGTCAGTATAGTGTTCATTACAGTGGGTCAGTATAGTGTTCATTACAGTGGGTCAGTATAGTGGTCAGTGGGTCAGTATAGTGTTCAGTGGGTCAGTATAGTGTTCATTACAGTGGGTCAGTATAGTGTTCATTACAGTGGGTCAGTATAGTGTTCATTACAGTGGGTCAGTATAGTGTTCATTACAGTGGGTCAGTATAGTGTTCATTACAGTGGGTCAGTATAGTGTTCAGTGGGTCAGTATAGTGTTCAGTGGGTCAGTATAGTGTTCATTACAGTGGGTCAGTATAGTGGTCAGTGGGTCAGTATAGTGTTCATTACAGTGGGTCAGTATAGTGTTCAGTGGGTCAGTATAGTGTTCATTACAGTGGGTCAGTATAGTGTTCAGTGGGTCAGTATAGTGTTCAGTGGGTCAGTATAGTGTTCAGTGGGTCAGTATAGTGTTCATTACAGTGGGTCAGTATAGTGTTCAGTGGGTCAGTATAGTGTTCAGTGGGTCAGTATAGTGTTCATTACAGTGGGTCAGTATAGTGTTCATTACAGTGGGTCAGTATAGTGTTCATTACAGTGGGTCAGTATAGTGTTCATTACAGTGGGTCAGTATAGTGTTCAGTGGGTCAGTATAGTGTTCAGTGGGTCAGTATAGTGTTCAGTGGGTCAGTATAGTGTTCATTACAGTGGGTCAGTATAGTGTTCATTACAGTGGGTCAGTATAGTGTTCAGTGGGTCAGTATAGTGTTCAGTGGGTCAGTATAGTGTTCAGTGGGTCAGTATAGTGTTCATTACAGTGGTCAGTATAGTGTTCATTACAGTGGGTCAGTATAGTGTTCATTACAGTGGGTCAGTATAGTGTTCATTACAGTGGGTCAGTATAGTGTTCATTACAGTGGGTCAGTATAGTGATCATTACAGTGGGTCAGTATAGTGTTCATTACAGTGGGTCAGTATAGTGTTCATTACAGTGGGTCAGTATAGTGTTCATTACAGTGGGTCAGTATAGTGTTCATTACAGTGGGTCAGTATAGTGTTCATTACAGTGGGTCAGTATAGTGTTCATTACAGTGGGTCAGTATAGTGTTCATTACAGTGGGTCAGTATAATGATCATTACAGTGGGTCAGTATAGTGATCATTACAGTGGGTCAGTATAGTGTTCAGTGGGTCAGTATAGTGTTCATTACAGTGGGTCAGTATAGTGATCATTACAGTGGGTCAGTATAGTGTTCAGTGGGTCAGTATAGTGTTCATTACAGTGGGTCAGTATAGTGATCATTACAGTGGGTCAGTATAGTGTTCATTACAGTGGGTCAGTATAGTGTTCAGTGGGTCAGTATAGTGATCATTACAGTGGGTCAGTATAGTGTTCAGTGGGTCAGTATAGTGTTCATTACAGTGGGTCAGTATAGTGATCATTACAGTGGGTCAGTATAGTGATCATTACAGTGGGTCAGTATAGTGTTCAGTGGGTCAGTATAGTGTTCATTACAGTGGGTCAGTATAGTGATCATTACAGTGGGTCAGTATAGTGTTCATTACAGTGGGTCAGTATAGTGTTCATTACAGTGGGTCAGTATAGTGTTCATTACAGTGGGTCAGTATAGTGTTCATTACAGTGGGTCAGTATAGTGTTCATTGCAGTGGGTCAGTATAGTGTTCATTACAGTGGGTCAGTATAGTGTTCATTACAGTGGGTCAGTATAGTGTTCATTACAGTGGGTCAGTATAGTGTTCATTACAGTGGGTCAGTATAGTGTTCAGTGGGTCAGTATAGTGTTCATTACAGTGGGTCAGTATAGTGTTCATTACAGTGGGTCAGTATAGTGTTCATTACAGTGGGTCAGTATAGTGTTCATTACAGTGGGTCAGTATAGTGTTCATTACAGTGGGTCAGTATAGTGTTCATTACAGTGGGTCAGTATAGTGTTCATTACAGTGGGTCAGTATAGTGTTCATTACAGTGGGTCAGTATAGTGTTCATTACAGTGGGTCAGTATAGTGTTCATTACAGTGGGTCAGTATAGTGTTCAGTGGGTCAGTATAGTGTTCATTACAGTGGGTCAGTATAGTGTTCATTACAGTGGGTCAGTATAGTGTTCAGTGGGTCAGTATAGTGTTCATTACAGTGGGTCAGTATAGTGTTCATTACAGTGGGTCAGTATAGTGTTCATTACAGTGGGTCAGTATAGTGTTCAGTGGGTCAGTATAGTGTTCATTACAGTGGGTCAGTATAGTGTTCAGTGGGTCAGTATAGTGTTCATTGCAGTGGGTCAGTATAGTGTTCAGTGGGTCAGTATAGTGTTCAGTGGGTCAGTATAGTGTTCATTACAGTGGGTCAGTATAGTGTTCAGTGGGTCAGTATAGTGTTCATTGCAGTGGGTCAGTATAGTGTTCATTACAGTGGGTCAGTATAGTGTTCATTACAGTGGGTCAGTATAGTGTTCATTACAGTGGGTCAGTATAGTGTTCATTACAGTGGGTCAGTATAGTGTTCAGTGGGTCAGTATAGTGTTCATTACAGTGGGTCAGTATAGTGTTCATTACAGTGGGTCAGTATAGTGTTCATTACAGTGGGTCAGTATAGTGTTCATTACAGTGGGTCAGTATAGTGTTCATTACAGTGGGTCAGTATAGTGTTCATTACAGTGGGTCAGTATAGTGTTCATTGCAGTGGGTCAGTATAGTGTTCATTACAGTGGGTCAGTATAGTGTTCAGTGGGTCAGTATAGTGTTCAGTGGGTCAGTATAGTGTTCATTACAGTGGGTCAGTATAGTGATCATTACAGTGGGTCAGTATAGTGTTCATTACAGTGGGTCAGTATAGTGTTCAGTGGGTCAGTATAGTGTTCAGTGGGTCAGTATAGTGTTCATTACAGTGGGTCAGTATAGTGATCATTACAGTGGGTCAGTATAGTGTTCATTACAGTGGGTCAGTATAGTGTTCATTACAGTGGGTCAGTATAGTGTTCAGTGGGTCAGTATAGTGTTCATTACAGTGGGTCAGTATAGTGTTCATTACAGTGGGTCAGTATAGTGTTCATTACAGTGGGTCAGTATAGTGTTCATTACAGTGGGTCAGTATAGTGTTCATTACAGTGGGTCAGTATAGTGTTCATTACAGTGGGTCAGTATAGTGTTCATTACAGTGGGTCAGTATAGTGTTCAGTGGGTCAGTATAGTGTTCAGTGGGTCAGTATAGTGTTCATTACAGTGGGTCAGTATAGTGTTCATTACAGTGGGTCAGTATAGTGGTCAGTGGGTCAGTATAGTGTTCATTACAGTGGGTCAGTATAGTGTTCAGTGGGTCAGTATAGTGTTCATTACAGTGGGTCAGTATAGTGTTCAGTGGGTCAGTATAGTGTTCAGTGGGTCAGTATAGTGTTCATTACAGTGGGTCAGTATAGTGGTCAGTGGGTCAGTATAGTGTTCAGTGGGTCAGTATAGTGTTCATTACAGTGGGTCAGTATAGTGTTCATTACAGTGGGTCAGTATAGTGTTCATTACAGTGGGTCAGTATAGTGTTCATTACAGTGGGTCAGTATAGTGTTCAGTGGGTCAGTATAGTGTTCAGTGGGTCAGTATAGTGTTCATTACAGTGGGTCAGTATAGTGTTCATTACAGTGGGTCAGTATAGTGGTCAGTGGGTCAGTATAGTGTTCATTACAGTGGGTCAGTATAGTGTTCAGTGGGTCAGTATAGTGTTCAGTGGGTCAGTATAGTGTTCATTACAGTGGGTCAGTATAGTGTTCATTACAGTGGGTCAGTATAGTGTTCATTACAGTGGGTCAGTATAGTGTTCATTACAGTGGGTCAGTATAGTGTTCAGTGGGTCAGTATAGTGTTCATTACAGTGGGTCAGTATAGTGTTCATTACAGTGGGTCAGTATAGTGGTCAGTGGGTCAGTATAGTGTTCATTACAGTGGGTCAGTATAGTGTTCAGTGGGTCAGTATAGTGTTCATTACAGTGGGTCAGTATAGTGTTCAGTGGGTCAGTATAGTGTTCAGTGGGTCAGTATAGTGTTCATTACAGTGGGTCAGTATAGTGGTCAGTGGGTCAGTATAGTGTTCAGTGGGTCAGTATAGTGTTCATTACAGTGGGTCAGTATAGTGTTCATTACAGTGGGTCAGTATAGTGTTCATTACAGTGGGTCAGTATAGTGTTCATTACAGTGGGTCAGTATAGTGTTCAGTGGGTCAGTATAGTGTTCAGTGGGTCAGTATAGTGTTCAGTGGGTCAGTATAGTGTTCATTACAGTGGGTCAGTATAGTGTTCATTACAGTGGGTCAGTATAGTGTTCATTACAGTGGGTCAGTATAGTGTTCATTACAGTGGGTCAGTATAGTGTTCATTGCAGTGGGTCAGTATAGTGTTCATTACAGTGGGTCAGTATAGTGTTCATTACAGTGGGTCAGTATAGTGTTCATTACAGTGGGTCAGTATAGTGTTCATTACAGTGGGTCAGTATAGTGTTCATTACAGTGGGTCAGTATAGTGTTCATTACAGTGGGTCAGTATAGTGTTCATTACAGTGGGTCAGTATAGTGTTCATTACAGTGGGTCAGTATAGTGTTCAGTGGGTCAGTATAGTGTTCATTACAGTGGGTCAGTATAGTGTTCATTACAGTGGGTCAGTATAGTGTTCATTACAGTGGGTCAGTATAGTGTTCATTACAGTGGGTCAGTATAGTGTTCATTACAGTGGGTCAGTATAGTGTTCATTACAGTGGGTCAGTATAGTGTTCATTACAGTGGGTCAGTATAGTGTTCAGTGGGTCAGTATAGTGTTCAGTGGGTCAGTATAGTGTTCATTACAGTGGGTCAGTATAGTGTTCATTACAGTGGGTCAGTATAGTGGTCAGTGGGTCAGTATAGTGTTCATTACAGTGGGTCAGTATAGTGTTCAGTGGGTCAGTATAGTGTTCAGTGGGTCAGTATAGTGTTCATTACAGTGGGTCAGTATAGTGTTCATTACAGTGGGTCAGTATAGTGTTCATTACAGTGGGTCAGTATAGTGTTCATTACAGTGGGTCAGTATAGTGTTCAGTGGGTCAGTATAGTGTTAAGTGGGTCAGTATAGTGTTCATTACAGTGGGTCAGTATAGTGTTCATTACAGTGGGTCAGTATAGTGTTCATTACAGTGGGTCAGTATAGTGTTCATTACAGTGGGTCAGTATAGTGTTCATTACAGTGGGTCAGTATAGTGTTCATTACAGTGGGTCAGTATAGTGTTCATTGCAGTGGGTCAGTATAGTGTTCATTACAGTGGGTCAGTATAGTGTTCATTACAGTGGGTCAGTATAGTGTTCATTACAGTGGGTCAGTATAGTGTTCATTACAGTGGGTCAGTATAGTGTTCATTACAGTGGGTCAGTATAGTGTTCATTACAGTGGGTCAGTATAGTGATCATTACAGTGGGTCAGTATAGTGTTCATTACAGTGGGTCAGTATAGTGTTCATTACAGTGGGTCAGTATAGTGTTCATTACAGTGGGTCAGTATAGTGTTCATTACAGTGGGTCAGTATAGTGTTCATTACAGTGGGTCAGTATAGTGTTCATTACAGTGGGTCAGTATAGTGTTCATTACAGTGGGTCAGTATAGTGTTCAGTGGGTCAGTATAGTGTTCAGTGGGTCAGTATAGTGTTCATTACAGTGGGTCAGTATAGTGTTCATTACAGTGGGTCAGTATAGTGTTCATTACAGTGGGTCAGTATAGTGTTCATTACAGTGGGTCAGTATAGTGTTCATTACAGTGGGTCAGTATAGTGTTCATTACAGTGGGTCAGTATAGTGTTCATTACAGTGGGTCAGTATAGTGTTCATTACAGTGGGTCAGTATAGTGTTCATTACAGTGGGTCAGTATAGTGTTCAGTGGGTCAGTATAGTGTTCATTACAGTGGGTCAGTATAGTGTTCATTACAGTGGGTCAGTATAGTGTTCAGTGGGTCAGTATAGTGTTCATTACAGTGGGTCAGTATAGTGTTCATTACAGTGGGTCAGTATAGTGTTCATTACAGTGGGTCAGTATAGTGTTCATTACAGTGGGTCAGTATAGTGTTCATTACAGTGGGTCAGTATAGTGTTCATTACAGTGGGTCAGTATAGTGTTCATTACAGTGGGTCAGTATAGTGTTCATTACAGTGGGTCAGTATAGTGTTCATTACAGTGGGTCAGTATAGTGTTCAGTGGGTCAGTATAGTGTTCATTACAGTGGGTCAGTATAGTGTTCATTACAGTGGGTCAGTATAGTGTTCAGTGGGTCAGTATAGTGTTCATTACAGTGGGTCAGTATAGTGTTCATTACAGTGGGTCAGTATAGTGTTCATTACAGTGGGTCAGTATAGTGTTCATTACAGTGGGTCAGTATAGTGTTCATTACAGTGGGTCAGTATAGTGTTCATTACAGTGGGTCAGTATAGTGTTCATTACAGTGGGTCAGTATAGTGTTCATTACAGTGGGTCAGTATAGTGTTCATTACAGTGGGTCAGTATAGTGTTCATTACAGTGGGTCAGTATAGTGTTCATTACAGTGGGTCAGTATAGTGTTCAGTGGGTCAGTATAGTGTTCATTACAGTGGGTCAGTATAGTGTTCATTACAGTGGGTCAGTATAGTGTTCATTACAGTGGGTCAGTATAGTGTTCAGTGGGTCAGTATAGTGTTCAGTGGGTCAGTATAGTGTTCATTACAGTGGGTCAGTATTAGGGTTGTCCGATATTGGCTTTTTTACCGATAACCGATATACCGATATTGTCCAACTCTTAATTACCGATACCGATATCAACCGATACCGATATATGCGTGGATTATTGTGATTAGGGTAAGCTCAAATTTCATATCACACACACCATATACAGTAAGAACTCCTGTAACTTATTTATAAAGCAAAAAAAAAAAAAAAAAAAAAAAAAATTTTTTTTTTTTTTCAAAAACCGATACCGATATTTTCCCGATATCAATTTTTATGCTAATATCGGCCGATAATATCGGGAGGCCGATAATATCGGACATCCCTAGTCAGTATAGTGTTCATTACAGTGGGTCAGTATAGTGTTCATTACAGTGGGTCAGTATAGTGTTCATTACAGTGGGTCAGTATAGTGTTCATTACAGTGGGTCAGTATAGTGTTCATTGCAGTGGGTCAGTATAGTGTTCATTACAGTGGGTCAGTATAGTGTTCAGTGGGTCAGTATAGTGTTCAGTGGGTCAGTATAGTGTTCATTACAGTGGGTCAGTATAGTGTTCATTACAGTGGGTCAGTATAGTGTTCATTACAGTGGGTCAGTATAGTGATCATTACAGTGGGTCAGTATAGTGTTCATTACAGTGGGTCAGTATAGTGTTCAGTGGGTCAGTATAGTGTTCAGTGGGTCAGTATAGTGATCATTACAGTGGGTCAGTATAGTGATCATTACAGTGGGTCAGTATAGTGTTCATTACAGTGGGTCAGTATAGTGTTCATTACAGTGGGTCAGTATAGTGTTCATTACAGTGGGTCAGTATAGTGTTCATTACAGTGGGTCAGTATAGTGTTCATTACAGTGGGTCAGTATAGTGTTCATTACAGTGGGTCAGTATAGTGTTCATTACAGTGGGTCAGTATAGTGTTCATTACAGTGGGTCAGTATAGTGTTCAGTGGGTCAGTATAGTGTTCATTACAGTGGGTCAGTATAGTGTTCATTACAGTGGGTCAGTATAGTGTTCATTACAGTGGGTCAGTATAGTGTTCATTACAGTGGGTCAGTATAGTGTTCATTACAGTGGGTCAGTATAGTGTTCATTACAGTGGGTCAGTATAGTGTTCATTACAGTGGGTCAGTATAGTGTTCATTACAGTGGGTCAGTATAGTGTTCATTACAGTGGGTCAGTATAGTGTTCATTACAGTGGGTCAGTATAGTGTTCAGTGGGTCAGTATAGTGTTCATTACAGTGGGTCAGTATAGTGTTCATTACAGTGGGTCAGTATAGTGTTCATTACAGTGGGTCAGTATAGTGTTCATTACAGTGGGTCAGTATAGTGTTCATTACAGTGGGTCAGTATAGTGTTCATTACAGTGGGTCAGTATAGTGTTCATTACAGTGGGTCAGTATAGTGTTCATTACAGTGGGTCAGTATAGTGTTCATTACAGTGGGTCAGTATAGTGTTCATTACAGTGGGTCAGTATAGTGTTCATTACAGTGGGTCAGTATAGTGTTCAGTGGGTCAGTATAGTGTTCAGTGGGTCAGTATAGTGTTCAGTGGGTCAGTATAGTGTTCAGTGGGTCAGTATAGTGTTCATTACAGTGGGTCAGTATAGTGTTCATTACAGTGGGTCAGTATAGTGTTCATTACAGTGGGTCAGTATAGTGTTCATTACAGTGGGTCAGTATAGTGTTCATTACAGTGGGTCAGTATAGTGTTCATTACAGTGGGTCAGTATAGTGTTCAGTGGGTCAGTATAGTGTTCATTACAGTGGGTCAGTATAGTGATCATTACAGTGGGTCAGTATAGTGTTCATTACAGTGGGTCAGTATAGTGTTCAGTGGGTCAGTATAGTGTTCATTACAGTGGGTCAGTATAGTGATCATTACAGTGGGTCAGTATAGTGTTCATTACAGTGGGTCAGTATAGTGTTCATTACAGTGGGTCAGTATAGTGTTCATTACAGTGGGTCAGTATAGTGTTCAGTGGGTCAGTATAGTGTTCATTACAGTGGGTCAGTATAGTGTTCATTACAGTGGGTCAGTATAGTGTTCAGTGGGTCAGTATAGTGTTCATTACAGTGGGTCAGTATAGTGTTCATTACAGTGGGTCAGTATAGTGATCATTACAGTGGGTCAGTATAGTGTTCATTACAGTGGGTCAGTATAGTGATCATTACAGTGGGTCAGTATAGTGATCATTACAGTGGGTCAGTATAGTGTTCAGTGGGTCAGTATAGTGTTCATTACAGTGGGTCAGTATAGTGTTCAGTGGGTCAGTATAGTGTTCATTACAGTGGGTCAGTATAGTGATCATTACAGTGGGTCAGTATAGTGTTCATTACAGTGGGTCAGTATAGTGTTCATTACAGTGGGTCAGTATAGTGTTCATTACAGTGGGTCAGTATAGTGATCATTACAGTGGGTCAGTATAGTGATCATTACAGTGGGTCAGTATAGTGTTCAGTGGGTCAGTATAGTGTTCATTACAGTGGGTCAGTATAGTGTTCATTACAGTGGGTCAGTATAGTGTTCATTACAGTGGGTCAGTATAGTGTTCATTACAGTGGGTCAGTATAGTGTTCAGTGGGTCAGTATAGTGTTCATTACAGTGGGTCAGTATAGTGTTCATTACAGTGGGTCAGTATAGTGTTCAGTGGGTCAGTATAGTGTTCATTACAGTGGGTCAGTATAGTGTTCATTACAGTGGGTCAGTATAGTGTTCATTACAGTGGGTCAGTATAGTGTTCATTACAGTGGGTCAGTATAGTGTTCATTACAGTGGGTCAGTATAGTGTTCATTACAGTGGGTCAGTATAGTGTTCATTACAGTGGGTCAGTATAGTGTTCATTACAGTGGGTCAGTATAGTGATCATTACAGTGGGTCAGTATAGTGTTCATTACAGTGGGTCAGTATAGTGTTCAGTGGGTCAGTATAGTGTTCATTACAGTGGGTCAGTATAGTGTTCATTACAGTGGGTCAGTATAGTGTTCATTACAGTGGGTCAGTATAGTGTTCAGTGGGTCAGTATAGTGTTCAGTGGGTCAGTATAGTGTTCATTACAGTGGGTCAGTATAGTGTTCATTACAGTGGGTCAGTATAGTGTTCATTACAGTGGGTCAGTATAGTGTTCATTACAGTGGGTCAGTATAGTGTTCATTACAGTGGGTCAGTATAGTGTTCATTACAGTGGGTCAGTATAGTGTTCATTGCAGTGGGTCAGTATAGTGTTCATTACAGTGGGTCAGTATAGTGTTCATTACAGTGGGTCAGTATAGTGTTCATTACAGTGGGTCAGTATAGTGTTCATTACAGTGGGTCAGTATAGTGTTCATTACAGTGGGTCAGTATAGTGTTCATTACAGTGGGTCAGTATAGTGTTCATTACAGTGGGTCAGTATAGTGTTCATTACAGTGGGTCAGTATAGTGTTCATTACAGTGGGTCAGTATAGTGTTCAGTGGGTCAGTATAGTGTTCATTACAGTGGGTCAGTATAGTGATCATTACAGTGGGTCAGTATAGTGTTCATTACAGTGGGTCAGTATAGTGATCATTACAGTGGGTCAGTATAGTGTTCATTACAGTGGGTCAGTATAGTGTTCATTACAGTGGGTCAGTATAGTGTTCATTACAGTGGGTCAGTATAGTGTTCATTACAGTGGGTCAGTATAGTGTTCATTACAGTGGGTCAGTATAGTGTTCATTACAGTGGGTCAGTATAGTGTTCATTACAGTGGGTCAGTATAGTGTTCATTACAGTGGGTCAGTATAGTGTTCATTACAGTGGGTCAGTATAGTGTTCAGTGGGTCAGTATAGTGTTCATTACAGTGGGTCAGTATAGTGTTCATTACAGTGGGTCAGTATAGTGTTCATTACAGTGGGTCAGTATAGTGTTCATTACAGTGGGTCAGTATAGTGTTCAGTGGGTCAGTATAGTGTTCATTACAGTGGGTCAGTATAGTGTTCATTACAGTGGGTCAGTATAGTGTTCAGTGGGTCAGTATAGTGTTCAGTGGGTCAGTATAGTGTTCAGTGGGTCAGTATAGTGTTCATTACAGTGGGTCAGTATAGTGTTCATTACAGTGGGTCAGTATAGTGTTCAGTGGGTCAGTATAGTGTTCAGTGGGTCAGTATAGTGTTCATTACAGTGGGTCAGTATAGTGTTCATTACAGTGGGTCAGTATAGTGTTCATTACAGTGGGTCAGTATAGTGTTCAGTGGGTCAGTATAGTGTTCATTACAGTGGGTCAGTATAGTGTTCATTACAGTGGGTCAGTATAGTGTTCATTACAGTGGGTCAGTATAGTGTTCATTACAGTGGGTCAGTATAGTGTTCATTACAGTGGGTCAGTACAGTGTTCATTACAGTGGGTCAGTATAGTGTTCATTACAGTGGGTCAGTATAGTGTTCATTACAGTGGGTCAGTATAGTGTTCAGTGGGTCAGTATAGTGTTCATTACAGTGGGTCAGTACAGTGTTCATTACAGTGGGTCAGTATAGTGTTCATTACAGTGGGTCAGTATAGTGTTCATTACAGTGGGTCAGTATAGTGTTCATTACAGTGGGTCAGTATAGTGTTCATTACAGTGGGTCAGTATAGTGTTCATTACAGTGGGTCAGTGGGTCAGTATAGTGTTCATTACAGTGGTTCAGTGGGTCAGTATAGTGTTCAGTACAGTGGGTCAGTGGGTCAGTATAGTGTTCATTACAGTGGGCAGGCTCAGGAATCGAACCCCAGTCTTCAACCGCCTTTTGGCAGGAACTTTACTCCTGCACCACCCGCATGCCCCCTCGCCACTTTCATTAAACCTATAGTCTTGTTATAATGCTGCTGAACTTGAGATGCGTTCACAACGCCTTCACAGTGCAGTCAGGAATGGAACAGAAATGAAGGACGTGTTCAATTTCTAAGAGCCTCTGCTATTACCAGAGGGACTGGGACTGAGAAAGTTCATTATTCCTCTCTCCGACACTAATTAACATTATTGTCATTCTCAGGAGATTGTCCCTAATAAACTCACTTCCTCCCTGTCTGTACTTTCCCTTTTCATCTCACTGCCTCTCTCTCTCTCTCTCTCTCTCTCTCTCTCTCTCTCTCTCTCTCTCTCCCTCTCTCCCTCTCTCCCTCTCTCTCTCTCTCTCTCTCTCTCTCTTTCACCTCGACTCCCCAAACTCTTGTCTCTGTGTTGATATGATATCCATTAGGACCATTTATTTTGTCACCCTTTCAAACTCTCTCTCTTTCTTTCTGTCTGTCTGTCTGTCTGTCTGTCTGTCTGTCTGTCTGTCTGTCTGTCTGTCTCGCTCCTGTTCCAGCCACCCTTTTCAATTCCATTGCAATATTCTTACCCCCCCCCCCCCCCCCCCCCCCCCTCAGAATAATACATATTTCTCTATGCCACCGGATTTATCCAGAGCTCTCTGACTCTCCCGGTCAGACCACAGCCGTGCTCGTTCTGTTTTCAGCCGTTAACCCGTTAAAACCGTGAATGCATCTGTGTATAACCACTTTAACCATTAGTTGGCTATTCTAATATAGCAGATCTACAAGCTCGGCACAGAGTGCCGCGCTTTGAGCTTGTATATCTGCTTCTTTTTTTTTTATCGTGAAAGTTTGTGCAAATGATATAGCGAACATTTTTAACTCAAATCTTTGCTTCCTAATTAACAACATATGTCCCTGGAACAACATATTTTGATATATTTTCAAATACATATATTTTTGGGGGTCCTTGACAAAAGCAAACACTGATATTAGAGCAACATGATTTTTTTCAATACACTTTCAGGATTTAGAAGAAATTTGTAGAATCCCCAGAAGCAAAGATTTGAGTTTAGAAAAAAAAAACTTAAAAAAAAATATATATATTCAAAGATTTGCACACATTTTCACAATTTTTCAAAAATAGCAGATCTACAAGCTCATAGCGCGGCACTCTGTGCCGCGCTATGAGCTTGTAGATCTGCTATTTTTGAATAGCCCAAAGAAATCTAAAATGACACACAGATGTTTCCCCG
Organism: Gymnoscopelus microlampas; assembly: GCF_963454915.1. Lineage (NCBI taxonomy): Eukaryota > Metazoa > Chordata > Actinopteri > Myctophiformes > Myctophidae > Gymnoscopelus > Gymnoscopelus microlampas. The sequence continues at coordinate 51,433,904 of NC_139950.1, forward strand.
GATTGAATGGTTTAATGGAGGACCTTCATGAAATCAGAGGCAGGAATATTGTGCTGAGGAAGTTTTCCATCACCTCTGATTGTGTTTTGGCCCGAGCTTTAATAAAGAACATACTGTCCTCCACAACGCTGG
>NC_139950.1:51439035-51479035 GCF_963454915.1 Gymnoscopelus microlampas
GTAGAGGGAAAAAAGAGCAGACCAAGTAAAAAAAAAAACACAATTTTATACAATATAGAGGGGGTGCCTGCTTCATTTCTCTCTCAGCTAGGGGGTCCTTGGCCTGAATACGTTGAAGACCCCTGCCCTAAGGGTTCCGTTGCACCCATTTCGGACGCTGTCAATGCACTGAATGGGTGTCACGTTTAGTCAGGCCATTGAATGGTCTCAGTAGGTGAGATACTGACCTAACCATGTTTAATCAGACTATTGATTGGGTCTAATCGAGAGACACTGACCTACCGACGGAGGTGTTTTATATAAAGTATAGTTTTTGACCATATTGGAGCTCGCCGTCTCAAGCCAACTGGAGCCAGGAGAGGCTCTATGTCTGTGGCTCAATATCTGTGGCTCAATGTCTGTGGCTCTATGTCTGTGGCTCAATATCTGTGGCTCAATGTCTGTGGCTATATGTCTGTGGCTCAATGTCTGTGGCTCAATGTCTGTGGCTCAATGTCTGTGGCTCAATATCTGTGGCTCAATATCTGTGGCTCAATGTCTGTGGCTCAATGTCTGTGGCTATATGTCTGTGGCTCAATGTCTGTGGCTCAATGTCTGTGGCTCAATATCTGTGGCTCAATATCTGTGGCTCAATGTCTGTGGCTCAATGTCTGTGGCTCAATATCTGTGGCTCAATGTCTGTGGCTATATGTCTGTGGCTCAATGTCTGTGGCTCAATGTCTGTGGCTCAATATCTGTGGCTCAATATCTGTGGCTCAATGTCTGTGGCTCAATGTCTGTGGCTCAATATCTGTGGCTCAATGTCTGTGGCTATATGTCTGTGGCTCAATGTCTGTGGCTCAATATCTGTGGCTCAATATCTGTGGCTCAATATCTGTGGCTCAATGTCTGTGGCTCAATGTCTGTGGCTCAATATCTGTGGCTCAATATCTGTGGCTCAATGTCTGTGGCTCAATGTCTGTGGCTCAATGTCTGTGGCTCAATATCTGTGGCTCAATGTCTGTGGCTCAATATCTGTGGCTCAATATCTGTGGCTCAATGTCTGTGGCTCAATGTCTGTGGCTCAATGTCTGTGGCTCAATATCTGTGGCTCAATGTCTGTGGCTCAATGTCTGTGGCTCAATATCTGTGGCTCAATGTCTGTGGCTAAATGTCTGTGGCTCAATGTCTGTGGCTCAATATCTGTGGCTCAATGTCTGTGGCTCAATTTCTGTGGCTCAATGTCTGTGGCTCAATATCTGTGGCTCAATATCTGTGGCTCAATGTCTGTGGCTCAATGTCTGTGGCTCAATGTCTGTGGCTCAATATCTGTGGCTCAATATCTGTGGCTCAATATCTGTGGCTCAATGTCTGTGGCTCAATGTCTGTGGCTCAATATCTGTGGCTCAATATCTGTGGCTGTATGTCTGTGGCTCAATATCTGTGGCTCAATATCTGTGGCTGTATGTCTGTGGCTCAATATCTGTGGCTCAATATCTGTGGCTCAATATCTGTGGCTCAATATCTGTGGCTCAATGTCTGTGGCTCAATGTCTGTGGCTCAATATCTGTGGCTCAATATCTGTGGCTCAATATCTGTTGCTCAATATCTGTGGCTCAATATCTGTGGCTCAATGTCTGTGGCTCAATGTCTGTGGCTCAATGTCTGTGGCTCAATGTCTGTGGCTCAATATCTGTGGCTCAATATCTGTGGCTCAATATCTGTGGCTCAATGTCTGTGGCTCAATGGCCCTCATTTATCAACCTTTATCACCTTTTGGCATTTATCAATATATCCTGACGTGGGCTTCATCCTATGGTACACTGAAATCTCACGCCTGGTCGGGACCAGTTGTTGACTTTGGCTGCGCCCGTTTATTCCATTCTAGACCTGCGGAGCAGCATTGTCTGAGAGGCATCTGGACACATAATCCACTCATAAATGTAGATCTACACTAATAAATAATCCCTGTGAAAATATAACATTTGATAAAGTAATTTAAACAAACTGCTTTTGCTTTAACAGTCATTCAGATAAGCTTGTAGATCTGCTATTGGCTATGTCTGTGGCTGTATGTCTGTGAGTCTGTGGCTGTATGTCTGTGGCTGTATGTCTGTGGCTGTATGTCTGTGAGTCTGTGGCTGTATGTCTGTGAGTCTGTGACTGTATGTCTGTGAGTCTGTGGCTGTATGTCTGTGAGTCTGTGACTGTATGTCTGTGAGTCTGTGGCTGTATGTCTGTGAGTCTGTGGCTGTATGTCTGTGAGTCTGTGGCTGTATGTCTGTGAGTCTGTGGCTGTATGTCTGTGAGTCTGTGGCTGTATGTCTGTGAGTCTGTGGCTGTATGTCTGTGAGTCTGTGGCTGTATGTCTGTGGCTGTATGTCTGTGACTGTATGTCTGTGAGTCTGTGGCTGTAGCTCTATGTCTGTGGACAGTATGTCTGTGGCTGTATGTCTGTGACTGTATGTCTGTGACTGTATGTCTGTGGCTGTATGTCTGTGGCTGTATGTCTGTGACTGTATGTCTGTGGCTGTATGTCTGTGGGTGTATGTCTGTGGCTGTATGTCTGTGACTGTATGTCTGTGGCTGTATGTCTGTGGACAGTATGTGTTTCATTATGTTCATCTATTGTAGAGCCTCGGCAGCAGAGTAGTTATTTTCTGCTGAAATGCACATTCACATTCAGACACATTCTGGAGGCCAGAATCAAACGTATTGTAAAAGTATCATCTTGCATTACACTCTGAACATCAACGGGGAACGCATACATTTAAACCTGATGAAAACTGAACCTCACCAAGCCTGCAGTTTTCTCCAGACCGCTAACATCCGCTGGTAAACCCAAAAGACAATCATTTTCCCAAAAACCCAAAACCCAAAACATCCAATATCTTTCCAGTCAAACTATGGCTCAACGTAAACATGCTTCTTGGCCCTGGAGCAGGCTGGAGCAGTGTGCCAGTTTGAACACACCTTCTATACTGCACATAAACACATAGTGTATGCACACGCACATACACACACGCACGCACATACACACACACACACACACACACACACACACACACACACACACACACACACACACACACACACACACACACACACACACACACACACACAGTGCACCCAAAGTTTGCCTGTCTCAATCCATAGCGAGAAATGTTCCTAACAGCCTCAAAGGGCCTTCATTTGCTTGTCATTAGAAATGTGAGAGTTTCCTGCTAACACAGTGCTGTGTGCTGGAGCCCAACCACAGCAAACGGCAGTTCATTTGGCTGTGAGAGTGTAAAAACATATTAGAGTTTTACTCGGAACGTGTACGAACGGCCCCTTTGTACACTCTCTAAATTAACACTCTTTGCTGCGTGTGTCTCTTGTTGTTACTCAGACTACAAAGCCTAAAACACGCCCCCATCGCTGTGATTGACACAGAGGAAGCGCTTGTTTTGGTTCACCCGACAGCCTATTACGTCCACCGCAGTTTGCCAACTCGGATGGTGCGCTGGTCAAAACACGAAGCCATCGGCTGTTCAGCGCATGCACTTGCTTCTAAAAACGAAATAAAAACTAAACTATGATGACTAAAACTAAGACTAAATACTGTATATTGACAATTTCGTCAACACATAAAGTGAGGGTCTAGTGGAGAAGAGATCCAGTAGAACTAAAAGACAAGTCATTTTATGTTTGGTTGCGCTCGGGTGCAGCGCTCTGAAAATAGCATACTGTATCTACAAGCTCGTGTAAGTGTAAAAGCAAGTGTAAAATCAGCCATTACGACGCCGTCAAGGCACCGCCAAAATACATTATAGTCGACTAAATCAACTGTAGTTTTAGTCGACTATAATCTTATGATATTTCGTCGACTAAAACTAGACAAAAACTAAAACATTTCAGATGACTAAAATATGACTAAAACTAAACTAAATCAAAATTTGCTGTCAAAATCAACACTGCTTCAAGGCACACATTGCAGCGATTACTCAAATCTCCTAGGTTTGCACTGTACAACATCCGGAGGGATCAGACCCTGTCCTCACCCAAGAGTCTGTCCGGCTCCTTATCCAAAACCCAAGCTCATATCCAGGCTTAACTTTTGCTGCTCCCTCCTTTGCTGGTCTGATGACATGCTCACTCAAAGCCCTACAGCTGATCCACAATGCTGCAACACGCCCGGTCTTCAACCTTCCTTCCCTTCTTCTGCATTCCGTTCACTGGCTTTTGGTTATACAGACCCCCATTTAATGGCATTTCTATCTCTGGGACCCAAATTTATACTGTAAAATCAATATTAATGTAACTCTGAGAGTGTACAAATGGAACCAAATGGACCCGTTAGGGTCCATTTGGTTCCATTTGTACACTCAGAGTTACAGACCCATAAGGGTCCTTTTTGGCTCCTAACTATCTATCATTTAGCTGGGGACCCCCTGGAACTCCCTCAAGGACCCCTGCTGGACTTTGAGAACCACTGCCCTAAAACACCCTGGCCGGTGATAGATAGATTCTTCTCGTCAGGACTGAGCAGACTCACTCCCCACGTTCCACCTCGCTCTGACAACTCATCTCTTCAGACTCTAGCTCACCCTCTAGCTCCACTCTTTCCTTGCAGCTCTTCTCGTTGCCTATGTTTGATACAGCAGATACGCTAGTTATACCATGCAGATGTATGCTGATTAATTGCGTTATGTTATTTAGATAGACATGATACTGTTTGCTTGACCGCAAATTCCTAAGCATGTGAGTCAGACAGATGGTTATAGGTCTGATGTTTCTCTGGCATCCTGGTTACTTTTTATAGCACTTCATTGTTATCTTTGCAAATCTATTTACATCACAATTTCCCCGTCATTTGTTGACGAGGGTTTCGTGCCGTTTGATCTGGCTCGTTGTTAGTCAATCTGGAGGAAGAGCATCTGCTAAATGCTACGTTGTAACTGTAAATTGTAGAAGGCATGTATCGGCTAAAGATGGAAACAACAACAAGAAAAAAACATATGGGCTGACAGCCTATTTCATACCGTAGGCCTACACATGTGACCAGATGCTGTGTGTGTGTGTGTGTGTGTGTGTGTGTGTGTGTGTGTGTGTGTGTGTGTGTGTGTGTGTGTGTGTGTGTGTGTGTGTGTGTGTGTGTGTGTGTGTGTGTGTGTGTGTGCGTGCGCGCGCGCGTGCGTGCGTGCGTGCGTGCGTGCCTAATTAGCCCTCAGTCACACACACACACACACACACACACACACACACACACACACACACACACACACACACACACACACACACACACACACAGACCAGGGGATTGGAATGTGTGCCAGAGTGTGATTAGACGCATATCTTTTCAGGCAATCTAAGAAGGCGGCAAATGTGGTTTGCTCTGCATAACTCCAACGGTGTTGATGCTCCTATTCTATTCCTGGATTCTCTTTCCATTCATAACAGTTGGATGTGGCTAGAGGAAAAATCTCTCTCTCTCTCTCTCTCTCTCTCTCTCTCTCTCTCTCTCTCTCTCTCTCTCTCTCTCTCTCTCTCTGTGTTTGCGTGCCAGGCGGGCGAGCGGTGCATTCATCAGAGAGCAGATAGTGTGATGACAGAGTAAACAATCCAATTTTAGCTTCATGCCAATGACTCATGATGTCAGAGAAGAAGAAAAGACAATTAGGTTTTCACCCAGAAATAGTCCCATCAAAGTGTTGTTCACTCTCTGCCCTCTTCAGGCTGTCGTCAAGCCATGAAACAAAAGCTTTATCTGAGAGTGAGTGCGTGGAGCGGCAGAAGAAATTGATTGGCTATAATTTAAGACAGCTTACTAGATTTTAACTGACCACGGCTGTTGAAAGACACACCACGAGTTCACGTGGAGAACTGGGGTGGGGGGTGGAGGGGGGGGGGGGGGTGCATACATCCCCGAAAAGAATACTTTAAAGACAGGGGTCTTCATCGTTTTTCAGGCCAAGGACCCCTATGGTGAGAGAGAGATGAAGCAGGGACCCCCACTACATATTGTATTCATGTTAAATGTGTGTTTTCAGACATTTATCGACTTAAAGGAGAATTTTGGACTAAGGTTTTCTTACCTTTTCTATGATGTTATGATATCTTAGGATGAATGGTACAGTATTAAAATGTCATAACTCCATCCCAGGGTCCGCCACAGCTTAAAACATTTTTTTTGGTTGTGAGATCTGACGTTCATAATGACAGAACACTATGCAACCCAAAAAAAAACAAAAAAAACAGAAGTCTCGCTAGACGAGATTGAAATCTCGTCTAGCGAGACTTCTGTTTATTTATTTTCTTTTTTTGACAGTGTTCTGTCATTATGAACGTCAGATCTCATCAAAACAAATTAAATAAAAAGCTATTAAAATATGTGATCTAACGCAAGGCCTATCCGTGCATGTTTTAAGCTGTGGCGGACCCAGGATGGAGTTGTGAAATTGTTATACTCTACCATTTATCCTAAGATATCATAACATCATAGAAAAGGTAAGAAAACTTTAGTCAAAAATTCTCCTTTAAACCCTCAATCCTTTGCAAACTTGACCTATGGCTCGGTACTTGGTCTGCTCTTTTTTCCCAGTACACCAAACCTCTTAAGCTGAAAATAGCAGATCTACAAGCTTGTAGATCTGCTATTTTCAGCTAATGTTCCCCCCAGAATAGGGATGTGAGGGTTAAAGTGTTTAATGTAAAAAAAATATATATATATATAAAGTCCCTATTACACAAATATTTGGCGGCCCCCCCTACAGTATCCCTGAGGACCCCCTAGGGGTCCCGGACCCCCTGTATTAACTCTGAGGACCCCCTAGGGGTCTCGGACCCCCTGTATTAACTCTGAGGACCCCCTAGGGGTCTCGGACCCCCTGTTAAAGAGCCCTGCTTTAAGAAAAAGGCTCCATAATACCAGTGAGCCCTGAATCATTCTGATGAATGTTTAATAAACAGCCTTTCTACCCGTAGTGAATGCAGTATACAGGCTGTGAGTCAACACAGCAGCTCCTAGTCTTAGTAAGATATGAATGTTTAATAAATAGACTTTATACAGGTATAGTCAATTAAATATATATATATATATATATATATATATATATATATATATATATATATATATATATATATATATATATATATATATATATATATATATATATATATATATTTATATATATATGTATATATATATATGGACGGTGAGTCACTCCTCCTCTTAGTGAGGTTTGTGGTGTACAGTATGTGTGTGCTATGGCTGCTTCAGTAACCCCCGAGTCTTAACCCCTTAAACCCCAGCGTCCGTGTTGTGGTTTCCTGTTTGGCCAGGAACTACCGCGTTAATAACAAAAAGGAATCTCACACTGTTTTTAAGACATTATAGGAGTTGAAGATGGAAAAACAACAGCAAAAGAAAACACAGCTCGCGGTAACTAAAGCTCCACTGGCTGAGAGAAACGATCCACAGATAGTATAAAACAATTAAAAGAACGCTTTTTGAAACGCTTCCGAGTTCCGGTGAAAACAAATGGAATTCTGGGTAATGCAGGAATAAACGAAAGACCTTCAGTGACGGTAATGACCAGCAGAGGCTGCTAAAAATCGGTATTTGTGGACCTGCCTTGTATTACTTTAATAGTAGGCCATGGAAATAACATTTGATTGTTTAACTCAGAGGTCTTCAACAGGGGTCCGGGACCCCTAGGGGGTCCTCAGAGTTACTACAGGGGGTCCACCAAATCTTTATGTGATACAATTTAGTTTTTTACCTTAACCACTTGAACCCTAGCATCCCTTTTCTGAGGAGAACTTTAGCCAAAAATAGCAGATCTACAAGCTCACAGCGCGAGGCGTTGTGAGCTTGTAGATCTGCTATTTTTGGCAAAGAGGTATAGGTGTAGAGGGAAAAAAGAACAGTAAACGTAAACAAAAGAGTTTAATCTGAAACACAATTATATACAATATAGAGGGGGTCCCTGCTTCATTTCTCTCTCAGCTAGGGGGTCCTTGGGCCCCTGGTTTAACTAGCTTCTTTGATTGAGCGGTCACAGAAATATAGGTTAAGAACAAAACATACCTTAGGCTAATAATTGATGAGATGTCTTTTGATGTGAGTGAGTTATTAGGGCAGAGTGCCAAGAAATGTCTTGTTTGTGTTGACTGCAGATGGAGCGGGATGCAGGTTTGAGCACTTATGATCAATTATTAATAATCAAGGAAATGATTAATAACCAGGAACTGAAATTTGACAAAATTGAACATTTTAAAGGGTCTGACCTCGAATTTAGGCTACAGCAAAATGGAGACGAATATTATTCTTATTGAGCAAAATTATTATAAACTCATATATTAGCTACCCCTTCAAACCGTGGATTCTCTCTCTCTCTCTCTCTCTCTCTCTCTCTCTCTCTCTCTCTCTCTCTCTCTCTCTCTCTCTCTCTCTCTCTCTCTCTCTTTCTCTCTTTCTATCTCTCTCTCTCTCTCTCTCTCTCGCGCGCGCGCGCGCGCACACACACACACACACACACACACACACACACACACACACACACACACACACACACACTGGCAGCGTTCCGCCCTCCTGCGGAGCGGCGTGTCTCAGCGCATCATCGCAGCGCACGGTAACGGTTCCGTTATTCTAGCGTCTCTCTTTTATAAGGGACAGATTGTCTGCATCGTCTGACAGACAGACTGGCAACAATATGGCGACAGAGGTAAGAATATTATTAACATTATTATGTTATTATCTTCCTCTCCACGTTCTAATACCTCCAGGTAAAGAGAAGAGGGTTAAATCATCCATCAGAACGTTTTGCTCTTTTAACGCCGGTTCATCGCTGTGGAACAGAACCATGTTATACTAGGCTGTGATTACACATTAACTTAACCATTCATTGTCACTTAAATAATTACCATTTAAACCATTTAATTTTATCTTTTGGCATTTTGAACATAATCATTTCTGTTTGGATTTTTTTATTTGCTTCACAATCACACATTGCACATAACAGATCATGACAAATAACTTCAATATACAAAGACATTACTGACACATTTAATCATTTAAAAAACATGTAAAAAATATATAAGCAGAAATAGCTGATCTACAAGCTTGTAGATCTGCTCTTTGTGATCAGCAGATTGAAGAACCTGCCTCATTCAGCTTTAAGTGGCATTACCTTCATTTAGACAGTCTTTAAGTGGCATTACCTTCATTTAGCTAAACAAGCACATCAAATCATTATTGGCAAGTAGGTCTTCAACAAGGGGTCCGGGGCTGCTAGGGGGTCCTCACAGTTACTACAGGGGGGGCCGCCACATCTTGATGTGATTTTTTACATGAACCACTTGAACCCTAGCATCCCTTTTCTGAGGAGAACTTATAGCCAAAAATAACAGATCTACAAGCTCACAAGGCGTTGTGAGCTTGTAGATCTGCTGTTTTTGGCAAAGAGGTATAGGTGTAGAGGGAAAAAGAGCAGGAAAAAAGTTTAAAGTGAAACACATATAGAGGGGGTCCCTGCTTCATCTCTGTCAGTTTTTCTCTCTCTCGTGTTTCAGTCCTTAGCCTGAAACACGTTGTAGACTCCTGTATTAGGGTATCACTTATTTCCCCTTCTCAAACCATAAGCTTGTTGTGGTTGTTAAATAGACGGGGTGTGTGTGTATGTGTGTGTGTGTGTGTGTGTGTGTGTGTGTGTGTGTGTGTGTGTGTGTGTGTGTGTGTGTGTGTGTGTGTGTGTGTGTGTGTGTGTGTGTGTGTGTGTGTGTGTGTGTGTGTGTGTGTGTGTGTGTGTGTGTGTGTAGCAGGTGAGTTTATTAGAGAAGATACAGGCTCACTCAGCCCTGGAGTATTCAGTGTCTGATGGATGGAGCCGTCAGGACCATGGACAGGGACTCTCTCTCTCTCTCTCTCTCTCTCTCTCTCTCTCTCTCTCTCTCTCTCTCTCTCTCTCTCTCTCTTTCTCTCGGTGCAAAGTGATAATCTCCCATTCAATGCATTGATAGCATTCGAAGCCGGTGCTCTCTCTCTCTTTCTCTCTCTTTTTCTCTCTCTCTCTCTTTCTCTCTCTTTTTCTCTCTCTACATTTAACTGTTTACATCAATGATTCTCAACATTTTAAATTTCAAGCACCCTGTGTTATTTATGTATTTATTTATTTGTTTGTTTGTTTATTTGTTCATTCATTCATTCATTCATTCATTCATTCATTCATTCATGTTTATCTCATGGAACCAGCGATATATATAGCCTAACTCTGAGAGTCTATACAAATGGTTCATTTGGTTCCATGTGTATACGCTCTCAGAGTTACTGACCCGGAAGAGTGCACTTTGGTTCTTAACTATGAGATGCTCATTTAGCTTTACATTTAGTTTGACTCAGTTCCCACAGATAAAGATATCTGGCTATTTACAAAAATGTTGTAGTAATTGTAGTTTCTTCATTTAATTTCATTGATGACTTAATGGCTGTTGGGTTTCGATATAATGGTAAGTTTAATTGATTATATCTTGTAATAGTGTCTCTACCAGGCGATTAAACACTGTGCATATGTAAACATGTTTGGCAACACGGAGGGAGACGGGTGGTAACCAGAAAACTCGCCCCAAAACACGCTCGCCCCCATTTCCACCGACCAGCGGTTCTTGTATTCTTGCATCTGTATTACGGTTTGAAATAAGTTCAGGGTTAGACATAGTTTTACTGAGGTTATGTTTAGGAATACCAGGTGAATACCGGCGGGTTTGCCCCGGGGCGACTGTGTTTTGGGGCGAGTGTTTTAGTATTCAGACGGAGATGTAAAGAGGGAAACATCTCCGGTCTCGGTGGTGCTTGTGCTGAAACTTGACTAATGCAATAAAATATAAGGATAATCTGATCAGTGATAAACCACATGAACCCCAGTTTACGTATTCTGGGGGGAACATAAACCAAACATTGCCAATCTAGCTCACAGTTACAACGCGTCGCGTTCCGACGCGCTGTGAGCTCATAGATTGTCAATGTTTGGTCTTTTTAGTCACATATATCTTAAAAATAAGTCAGTCAAGTTGTGTTCCAGCTGTCCTTCTGATGGATTTTTTCTTGGCTGACAATGTTTCTATCGTCCATAAAATAGCTCTGAAAGTTATCCAAACGATCGTGTATGATGTAACTCTATGAGGCAGATCGTTGTGTTTTCCCCCGAGCCAAAATCGAATGGGCGTTCCCGTCTATCTCCGTGTGTATCTATAGGCAAAACTGTTCAAAAATAGTTCAGAAATAGCAAAACCTAGCTGATCTACAAGCTCACGATGCATCATGACCCGTTGCCTATTTTTGAAATAGTGCTTTTGTGCTTAACTGTTTCTTATTTAGCTGGGGACACTGTGGAACCCCCTGGGGACCCCACTTTTATGAACCACTGTCCTACACAGTATGTTTCTTCAATACCTTGTCACCGTTGGTGTCAAACATCCCAGGTGTCGATGCCAAATCGTCTGACTCGGGGGGAAAAGGAAATGGAGGAAGTTGCAACTGAAAATGTAGAGAATCACATTTAAGCTCCTTTTGGCAGTATCACAGTACTTATATTGTACACATTGTCACCATTTTCCGTAGAACAGTATGACTGTCTAAACACACCTATGCTGTCACTGGTTTGCTTATCTGCAGCAGGGATGTCAGGCTTTGCTGCAGAGCTATATTGGGGCCCTTCCTCCAGTTTCTGTTTTGCAATCTCTAATTTGTTGCATCTTAAAGCATGAACAGGGTACGGAGAAAAAAAAGAAAAAACAAATGAATTGATGTATGCGTTAGTAGGATAACAGTTTAATAATGAACCTAGCATCTGTCCACTCCATATAACATGCTTTCTATATAATGTTTTTTTTAACATTTGTGGTCAAGATCTAAGTAAAAAAGAACATGAGAACAATTAACCAACATATAGATATATACTTGAGAAGAGCAACCTCATGCAACTGTTTCGTTAAAATTAGTCATTGCTTACTTAGTTTTAAGGTGCTGTAGGTCCAGCTCCAACTCTTTGGCCTTCTTCTGGGTACGACTGTACTTGACATTTCGTCGTGGATAGCTTGGGGTACAACAGCATCTCCACCATATTCAGACGAGTCAGAGTCTAAAGGTAGTGCAAGTGATATATTTTGGATAAAACAAGATATTTTTTGTTATAAAGTTAAAGTGGAATAAAATGTAATTTTATGCAATCTGTATCGTAGAGTATATTAATACAATAACTTATACAATCTGTATGTTAGAGTATGTTAATACAAATAATACTATATAACTTATACAATTGGGGTGGTTGCATTTCGTCTCGCCTGCTCTTCTATTGAGACATTTAGTGTCAAAGGTCATGTCTCACCTAGACACAGGATCTGACATGAATTTTGATCTGATGGTCAAGGTTCAATGTATCACCTGAGCAAGCAGGCAGGCTCTATAGAGCGTGCCAAAAATCCTGAAGGGGGCGTCAACAAGTGTCATTTGGTAGCGGCGGACATCTTTGAGGGGTATAAAACAGGTTGACTTAACATTGCCCCTCTCAAGTATGTCTGCAGCTACTATGCCACGCGCCCCATGGTGACGAGTCGTTGGCACGCTCTATTAGCTCAATGGTAAAAGCACTTGCTCAGGAAACCGGGTTCAAATCCGGGGGAGAAGAGGAAAGTTACATAGTGCAGCTTTAACCCATTAAGACCTGAGGCCGATTCTAAAAATGTTCTCTAAATCCTAAAAGTTTTTTGAAAATAAAAGGAAAAAGATTTGAGGTACAAATGTTCGCTTTAAAAAATATATATTCAAAGATTTTCAAAAATAGCAATCTACAAGCTCATAGCGTGACACCGAGTGCCGCGCTATGAGCTTGTAGATCTGCTGTTTTTGAATGGCCAAAGAAATGGCCAAGTTTTTGAATGGCCAAAGAAATAAAAAAAAATGACACAGATGCGTTCCCGGTCTTAATAAGCAGGGGTCTCTCAATCTCTTTAATAAGTAGACAATTCAGTTTCAGATGGGTTGCCAATTTCAGGAGAGAGTACCTATTCATTATCTTCAATGTTAAGTGTTCCTGTTCCAATGTTGCATGCCCACTTCTTTGTGTCATCACTTCCAATTGCACTTATTTATCCTGTATCCAGAGTTCTGATTAAATTTGGTATTCCTGGAAATGCATTTTCGGCTTACTGAAGAGGTGAAGAGTCTGGGAGACCCCTGTTACTGAACAGTTTGAAGCAATGATTACTTTAATATTACACAAAACAATATCACTTTACCTTCAAACTGTTTTCTTTTCTTTGTGGGAGGGGAGGGGGGGGGGCATAACACATAATGGTTCTCTCTTCTTGGGTTCCTTTTTCTGTTTTAGTAGGGCTGCCTGCAAACCATTCGTTTTGGCCACTGCAGCCAAAGAAATGTGTAATAATAACACACACACACACACACACACACACACACACACACACACACACACACACACACACACACACACACACACACACACACACACACACACACACAGACAGACAAGCGAATCATTAATGTTCAGAGTTCACAAGATATTAAAACACTCTGTAGCTTCATCACTGAAAGCCACACACACACACACACACACACACACACACGCCAGATTTTGAATTTAGTTTTGAGCAGCACACAGGCAAGCAGTACAGATAGTGGCCTATATTAAAAATGATATTGTATATTCCCACTGTAATTTCTTGTAATTATTGTCATAATCCCTTTATCAAGACACATTATATAACTAAACAATGTTGGGTCATGACTTGTGATTGACTTAGAACACAGCAGCCTACGCACTTATAAATACAGTCAGTAATAGTAGGCTAAAAAGCCTACATAAACAGTATTTCTGTGTGTCAACACTCACCTAAAATGTCCGCCGCTTCTTCTTCTTTCTTTTATCTTCTCTGAAGCCGGTTTATAATTATTTTTTATGAATCTAAAGCAATGCAATTGATTTAACTTTCTATGAAGTGAGAGCAGGCAGCTTGACTCGAGACAGCATTCATTCTCCCCGCGCGTCGCGAGCGGTCGGGAGCATAGAGTTCAAGGGTCGCGAGCCAGCTGAGACATTGTTGCCAGATTTTGTGAGAGAAATAAGCAGCCAGGTCTGTGAAAACAATTAAGCCCAAAAGAAGCGACACCTACATAGGTTTATAGAGCTTTATCTACAAGCTCACAGTGCGTCGCATTTGCAACGCATTGTGAGCTTGTAGATCTGCTATTTTCAAAAAGAATAAGTGAAATATTTCACTAATATTTACGAGCAACTTTACAGAAAAACAAGCCCAAAGTCGCTTATAATAAGCAGATATGGCAACACTACTCAGGGCCCATAAAGGGCCCACTTCTCTGTAAAAACAGATCACAAAGCTCACAACGCGTCGAATGCAACAAGATGTAATGTAAAATATACTGTATATACTGGGGGGGGGGGGGGGGGCAATTAGACCATTAGACTGTGAAAATCTTCACAGTCTAATGGCAGGTAAGATGTCTCCCCGGGATCCAAACTAGTTAAAATAGCAGATCTGCAAGCTCACAACTCTTGTAGATCTGCTGTTTTTTTTTTATTAATTGATGGAATATTTTTTTTTAAATATTATATATAATATTATATTATATTATATTATATATTTTAGATTTTTATATAATCATATTTGAGCTGGGGACCCCCCACCCTGATAAGCACTTGGAATGTAGGAGTTGATGCATTTACGTTTAGTTTGACTCTATTGTGAAAATAGCAGATCTTCAAGCTCACAACGCCTCACAAGGAAGGTGTTGTGAGCTTGTAGATCTGCTATTTTCAATGTTTTTATAGTATAGTTTGTTGATATAGCTTTTGATGCAGTAATGGTGTTTTTTTTTTTTGGTACTAAACAGGTCTTAAAGGTCCTTAAATTGTCACTTCACTGTCATCTGGGGACCACCCCCAAATCACGTGGGGACCCCCCTGGGAGTCCCGATCCACATGTTGAGAACCACTGATCTAACCAAACTTTACCAGCTGCTAAGCTGGTCTTTGCTGGTCTGTCCACCCATTTGACCAGCAAAGACCAGCTACCAGCTTGGCTTTGCTGGTCAGTCCAGCCAGCCAGCTGGCTGACCAGCAAAGACCAGCAGAATCCAGCTTAGTGACCAGCTAACCAACTACACTGGCAAACCAGCCTGACCAGCCTGACCAGCTTGTCCAGCCTGGTATGCCATCTAAACCAGCTTAAGACCAGCCAAGACCAGCTCATACCAGCTAAAACCAGCAACCTTCATAAGCTGGTTTGTGCTGTTTTTTTTCAGCAGGGTGGTTAAGGCTGAATTTGACATCAGAGATAAGGCTTGTTTCCCCCCATATTATATAATATGATTAGACTGACAATAGACTCTCGGGTTACCTATCCTAAAACTACAATCTCCATGTAATGCATTACCCTTGCTTTTTGTGAATAACTCTGAAATAAGAGCGTCTACTAAAATAATAATTTGTAATTGTTTTATACAGGTTATAATTTACAGTTGCAAAATCCCCTACCAATAAGAACCTTTCAAATCCCATAGAACCATATGAGGAATATGAAGAACTATTTGTAATATAAAATGGTTTGGAAAATAATTCCCCCTTCCTTGAACCTTTTAAATCTTGAGAACCATATGAGGAATCTGGAGAACCATTTGCTCTATAAAATGGTTCTCTATTAGGTGATGGTTCTTCAAAGAACCATATAGCGTTTTAAAGAACCATTTAAGAATCTAAAGAACCATTTGCTATATAAAATGGTTCTTTAGCAGGTGATGGTTCTTCAAAGAACCATATAGGGTTTTAAAGAACCATTTTAAAGAACCAAAGAACCTTTTTTTTTCTGTGTGTACCATGTGGTCATGGTTCACACAGAGAGGCCACAGGGTTGCATGACTGACAGAAACATTTTCCACAACATCAGTGCAGAGATAGAGAGAGAGACAGAGAGAGAGAGGGGGAGAGAGAGAGACAGAGAGAGAGAGAGAGAGAGAGAGAGAGACGTAGAGAAGCTCTACGTCACAGTGCAACATCTCATCTCTCACAGCATCTACTGTACAAACTCTCGCTGATGTATTTTTAGCTTCTGTAAAGCCTGCTAGCGCTCAGGCCAGCAGCATCTCTCTCTCTCTCTCTCTCTCTCTCTCTCTCTCTCTCTCTCTCTCTCTCTCTCTCTCTCTCTCTCTCTCTCTCTCTCTCTCTCTCTCTCTCTCTCGTCCTTGGTGATGTCATGGTAATAATGCCAAGGAGAAGGAGGCTGACTTGATCTTCTAGATAATAAACCACATTTACAGCCTTGAACCTTACACTGTAAAATCCTCAGTGTCAGTGTGTCCAATTGTAACTCTTTGAGAGAGTGTACAAATGGAACCAACATGTAAACCCGTTTAGGGTCCAGTTGTTCCCTCAGAGTGAAAGTAAAGCTGAAAACCCAGAACTTATTTTTACCTCAAAATGTATATCCCACTTATATATCCCACACAATTTTGTAACCCATTTTTCACCCAGTGCCTAAGCTTGTAATCCTGGGCACAACTCTCCCTCTGCCAGCCTGGGGAGAGCCCCGAACTGAGCTTATGCCTCCTTCAATGCATGAGGAATGAGCAGGGGGGAGTTTCCCCGGTAGGACGTAGCTTCTTATCACCTGACAGGGGGGAGTTTCCCCGGTAGGACGTAGCGCGTGGAAGGAACACGTTATTCCAACCAGTTCCTTTCCCCTCCATCAGGCACCCCGGCTGACCAGGGGGAGGCAGTATAGAGACCAGGATTGTTTTTTGTGAGTGTGGTCTGTTTCTATAGACTGTTGACTGAGAGTCTGCACCTGTCTATCCTTCTCTTGAAGGAGTGGTAGAAATGTGCTCTCTTGTGCAGGAGACCCGGGTTCCAATCGCGGGTATTAACGGATTGTGTACCTTCAGCTTATACAGTATGTGTGTGAGGTGTGTGTACAAGTCACGCAGGATAACGCCACACACACACACACACACACACACACACACACACACACACACACACACACACACACACACACACACACACACACACACACACACACACACACACACAGTAGGTAAAGGAATTTGATCCGTTGTGGTTTGTGGCTCGCCAGAGACGATGGCAGAGCAGCCTCTGATTCTCTCTGGTGGTCTGCCAGTATCGCTTTGCATTCCCCATGAGTTAACCACACACACACACACACACACACACACACACACACACACACACACACACACACACACACACACACACACACACACACACACACACACACACACATTAGTGCACAAGAAACACACATACTCACGTGACAGATTTTCGGTCCAGGGGCCGTCAATTATTATGACACATTTAATGTGAGCAGTCTGCTGCACTTTCTCTCGCAGGTTAAAGGTGTTGTTAATCAGAATAAGCAGGTTAAAGGTGTTGTTAATCAGAATAAGCAGGTTAAAGGTGTTGTTAATCAGAATAAGCAGGTTAAAGGCGTTGTTAACCAGAGTGCATTTTAAGGTGTGAATCCTCCGCTGTTTGAGTGACTGTATTACATTGTATGGCCAGTCTATGGGTTTCTTCCCACTTAACCCATGACCCTTGCTACATCAGTGGTTCTAAACCTTTTTCATGTCAACGACCCCCAAAATGATGTATTTTGCCGTGGACCCCATCTCAAAATGTTTTGTTCCAGGGACCCCCCAGAAGCAAAGATTTGAGTTAGAAATGTTCGCTTTAAAAAATATATATACATTGAAAGATTTGCACACATTTTCACGATTTTTCAAAAATAGCAGATCTACAAGCTCATAGCGCGGCACTCGGAATAGCCAAAGTATAAAATAATGGTTAAATTTGTTCAAAACTAAAATGACGCAGACGCTGTCCCGGTCTTAATGTTTTAAAGTTCCTGGATTGCAGCTTTAGTGGTCAGGATTTTTGTCTCCGCCAGGCCGAAAGGCATGGCGAGAGAGTGTTTTGCACCCTGTCTGTCTGTCCGTCCGTGTGTTACCAGCTAATCTCCGGCACCGTTGGCCCGGTCGCTGCGAAACTGTGCACACACACTCCCTGGATGCCAATTCAGAACCTCTGCCTCACATTTTTCATATGGGCCTGTTATAGCGCCACCAGGAGGCCGATGTGTGCAAAACGTTTTTTTTTATATTACTCCTACAGATTTTATCCAAACGTCATGCAAATCGGTACACAGTATCTCTATGGTCATGTGATCAACACGGATCTGTCCCATTTCCCATATTCCATCCTCATGGCCTAAGGTTGGCTTCTAAAGTTTGCAGGATTGGTCCGTTTTGAACAAAATGCCTCAAATCATGAACGCAGCTTAGGATTTCCGTGAAATTTCCCAGTAGGCCAAGGAAGAAATGGCACCCTTTTCACATTGTCCTGTTATAGCGCCACCAGGAGGCCACAATAACCTACCTGACCTGGCGGAGACCTGTGCTCCGAGGAGCACTTTTTCTAGTTTTTTTTGCTGTGTTGGCTCTCGCATGGCACCTGTTCTCTGTGGGACCACGTTGTATAGTCATGTTCTCCACCCTGTGGGAACACGATGTATAGTCCCTGTTCTCCACCCTGTGGGAACACGTTGTATAGTCCTGTTCTCCACCCTGTGGGAATACGTTGTATAGTCCTGTTCTCCAAGAAACTATTTGTGGTTGCAGCAGGCGGCCGCATGCAGAAAGCCTTTGAACTTCAGTGTGGTGTACATACACAGTACAGTACAGTACGGTGTACAGTATGCATGTACAGTAGGCCCTGCAGGCTAACTCATCATGACAGTAAACAGGAGGAATTCTTCACTCACTGGAGGAGAAGTTAAATCCTGAAGGGATAGAGCGAGAGAGAGAGAGATGAAAGCAAAACAGCAAAAAGCTCTCCAGATCATAATATCAGAAAAAGTGTGTGTGTGTGTGTGTGTGTGTGTGTGTGTGTGTGTGTGTGTGTGTGTGTGTGTGTGTGTGTGTGTGTGTGTGTGTGCGAGCGCGCGCGTGCATGTGCGTGCGTGCATGCTTTCCTTCGTGGGTGGGGCTTCAGATGGAGGCGGGGCCTTGTATGTATTCTCAGCTGCAGGGAGACAGAATCTCTCTCACATCTCACTGGCCTCTCTCTCTCTCTCTCTCTCTCTCTCTCTCTCTCTCTCTCTCATATACAGCCTGTATGACACACAGCTAAAGCCATTCTTGCACAAGTCACACCAGGCAGAGGTTCTGGTGATTCAGAGTAATATGCTTCCATCCCTCTTCTTCCCATGAAAGGCAATGTGCTGCGCTGGGCCTCACACACACACACACACACACACACACACACACACACACACACACACACACACACACACACACACACACACACACACACACACACACACACACACACACACACACACACACACACACAGGTCCTGTTATCATAATGAGGTCAACGCGAGGCCAAATGAATCTTGTGCTGATAATAATTGCTGCTTTTAATAGAGAGACAGAGTTGTTTGTCGTGACGGAAAAGAAGGGCTCCTTGTCCTGAAGATGGAGAGAAAAGATAGAGGGAGGGAGAGAGAGAGAGAGAGAGAGAGAGCGAGGGAGGGAGGGAGGGAGAGGTAGAGACAGTGATGGCAGGAAGGAGATATTAAAAGCTGAGGCTAGACAGAAAGATGTAGTGGATGTGGGATGTTTTCTGGCATGTTTGCAGATGGAAATAGCAGCTCAGGCTGCTATTTGTGGCTGTGAGAGATAGCCTGCAGTGTTTATATTCTGTATATATATATATATATATACTGTATACTGAATTAGTATATCGTTGACATGTTGGCTCTTTGTGATGTCTGCATATGTGGAGACTCATATGTTTGAACTGTACTGTCCTTATCACCGTGGTTACTTACAGTAATAATAGTGTAGTAGCTACAGTAGCTGGAAGTTGTCTGCGGTATTCAATGGAATAATGGTCCTGGATAGTAAATAATAATATAGGGCAATGATTGTGCTTATAAAGCCTGATTTGCGGTGGTGAAAAAAGTAAAACATTTTTTACTTAAGTAAAAGTATCAATACTGCAATGTAGAACCACTCTGTTCACAAGTAAAAGTCCGGATTTCAAAATGTACTTGAGTAAAAGTACAAAAGTATAAAGATATCAAAATGTACTTATAGTACCAAAAGTAGGAAGTACTCATTATGCAGAATATCCCATTTCAAATGTTTAAAATGAATGAAAATCTTTTGAAAATAGCAGATATACAACCTCACACTGCGTCGCATTGATATGTAATGTGAGCTTGTAGATCGGGTATTTTCAAATGGCCGAAACGTATATTGGGCTGAAGTGGTTCATGTATGTTTTGTAGTAATAATTAAAATATACAAAGTAACTAGAACTAAAGTTTTCAAATCATTGTAGTGGAGTAAAAGCACAGTGTACTTACTTACATCTCTAGTTACTATACAGCTCTAGTTACTATACACCACTAGTTATACAGCTCTAGTTACTATACACCACTAGTTATACAGCTCTAGTTACTATACACCACTAGTTACTGTACTATACAGCTCTAGTTACTATACACCACTAGTTATACAGCTCTAGTTACTATACACCACTAGTTACTGTACTATACAGCTCTAGTTACTATACAGCTCTAGTTACTATACACCACTAGTTACTGTACTATACAGCTCTAGTTACTATACAGCTCTAGTTACTATACACCACTAGTTACTGTACTATACAGCTCTAGTTACTATACAGCTCTAGTTACTATACACCACTAGTTACTGTACTATACAGCTCTAGTTACTATACAGCTCTAGTTACTATACACCACTAGTTACTATACTATACACCTCTAGTTACTATACACCACTAGTTACTATACACCACTAGTTACTATACAGCTCTAGTTACTATACACCACTAGTTACTGTACTATACAGCTCTAGTTACTATACAGCTCTAGTTACTATACACCACTAGTTACTGTACTATACAGCTCTAGTTACTATACACCTCTAGTTACTATACACCACTAGTTACTATACAGCTCTAGTTACTATACAGCTCTAGTTACTATACACCACTAGTTACTATACACCACTAGTTACTATACACCACTAGTTACTATACACCACTAGTTACTATACAGCTCTAGTTACTATACACCACTAGTTACTATACAGCTCTAGTTACTATACACCACTAGTTACTATACAGCTCTAGTTACTATACACCACTAGTTACTATACACCACTAGTTACTATACACCACTAGTTACTATACACCTCTAGTTACTATACACCACTAGTTACTATACAGCTCTAGTTACTATACAGCTCTAGTTACTATACACCTCTAGTTACTATACACCACTAGTTACTATACACCTCTAGTTACTATACACCACTAGTTACTATACAGCTCTAGTTACTATACACCACTAGTTACTATACAGCTCTAGTTACTATACACCACTAGTTACTATACAGCTCTAGTTACTATACAGCTCTAGTTACTATACACCACTAGTTACTATACACCACTAGTTACTATACACCTCTAGTTACTATACACCACTAGTTACTATACACCACTAGTTACTATACAGCTCTAGTTACTATACACCTCTAGTTACTATACACCACTAGTTACTATACACCACTAGTTACTATACACCACTAGTTACTATACACCTCTAGTTACTATACACCACTAGTTACTATACAGCTCTAGTTACTATACACCACTAGTTACTATACACCACTAGTTACTATACAGCTCTAGTTACTATACACCACTAGTTACTATACACCACTAGTTACTATACAGCTCTAGTTACTATACACCACTAGTTACTATACACCACTAGTTACTATACAGCTCTAGTTACTATACACCACTAGTTACTATACACCACTAGTTACTATACAGCTCTAGTTACTATACACCACTAGTTACTATACACCTCTAGTTACTATACACCACTAGTTACTATACAGCTCTAGTTACTATACACCACTAGTTACTATACAGCTCTAGTTACTATACAGCTCTAGTTACTATACACCACTAGTTACTATACACCACTAGTTACTATACACCACTAGTTACTATACAGCTCTAGTTACTATACAGCTCTAGTTACTATACACCACTAGTTACTATACAGCTCTAGTTACTATACAGCTCTAGTTACTATACACCACTAGTTACTATACAGCTCTAGTTACTATACAGCTCTAGTTACTATACACCACTAGTTACTATACAGCTCTAGTTACTATACACCACTAGTTACTATACACCTCTAGTTACTATACACCACTAGTTACTATACACCACTAGTTACTATACACCTCTAGTTACTATACACCACTAGTTACTATACACCACTGTGTGTGTGCTTCATCGTATGACCGTGTCACTCGCCAAAACAGCCGACTTACAAGCTCACAACTCTTCACATGGCATAAATCAAACATAAGGCCCACTAGTGAGATATACTATATAGTATACTAGTGAAATATTCTCTAGTGGGCCCGGCTCAGGATACTTCCATGTTGAAGTCACTTACAAAAAATCTGACTCCCCCCGTACTGTGCCCCTCCCCTCGGTGTATCTCTGACTCCCCCCGTACTGTGCCCCTCCCCTCGGTGTATCTCTGACTCCCCCCGTACTGTGCCCCTCCCCTCCGGGGAAGTCGTTTAGATCTGCGGGGGACCGGGTTTACACTGGCCCACCATGTCTCTCAAGAGGAAGGCTGTGTGGGTGTAAAAAACACACACACACACACACACACACACACACACACACACACACACACACACATGAAGGGGATGAAGGCATGTTGATTTGAGGATGAGTTGATTTGAGGATGGGAGTAATGAGGGAATTAGAAGATGAAGCCTTATAGGGATGAGGGTGTGTGTAGCCTGGGGGTCCTGCATGGGGGAAAGGTGTGGTGGGATCTCATGTAGCATGTAGCGTGTAGCGTGTAGCACATGTCTTTTTTTTAACCAACTAGGAATCAGGAAATGAACCTGCTACTGACACTAGACATTATGGTCTCTGTAAAACCGTTGAATTGTCTAAAAGTCTAAGAGTCAAATAAGTCTGATCATCATGTGTCCTCTGTAGAGCGTTGGTTCTCTGTCTCACACACACACACACACACACGCACGGTCCGCTCCTCGGGCCGTGTGACTGTGACTTTGTTATTTAGCCCCTGACTGGCCTTATATGGCATATATGGCACTGTTCTTTAGGCCTGTTTAGGCCATTCTTCTGTTGTATCGTTCTAATTGTATTTCTGTTGCCTTTTGCCCTGATGTTCTGCACCTTTATTTTGTAGTAGTGTTTCCTGTCTTGTCTCACCTCCCTGTTTGATCACTAGTTGTCTCCTCTTAGTCCCCCAGCCTATCCTAGTGTTGATTGTCTGTTGAGTTCAGCTGTGTCATGTTAATCCCTGTCTATGTAAGTCCTGTGTTTGGTTCAGCTCACTGTTGGTTCGTTGATTGTAATCGTGTGAGTTTATGTCTCTGTCTCCTCACTTATTGTTGCCTTGTATTAACCCATTAAGACCGGGAAGGCATCTCTGTGTCATTCTTAAGATTTATTTGGCTTTTCAAAAATAGCAGATCTACAAGCTCACGGCGCGGCACTGAGTTAGCTTGTAGATCTACTATTTATGAAAAATCGTGAAAAATCTTTGCAAATCTTTGAATATATATATTTTAAAGGAAACATTTGTAACTCAAATCTTTGCTTCTGGGGGTTCTACAAGTGTCTTCTAAATCCTACAGTTTTTTTTTAAAAACGTATGTTTCTATATCAGTGGTTCTCAAACCTTTTCATGTCAAGGACCCCCAAATACATATATGTATTTGGCCGTGTTTGGCCGCGGACCCCAATATTTTGTAATAGCGAATCCCAGAAGCAAAGATTTGAGTAAAATATATATATATATATATATTCAAATATTTGCACATTTTCACGATTTAAAAAAAAATAGCAGATCTGCAAGCTAATTTTTTACACCACTGTATAGCAGTAGACAGAAATAAAAGCAGAAATGCTCTCACACACACTAGCTGTTGCAAGGTTCCAGTTTAGAAGTGATTTATTGCACTGAATGAGTGTTGGGCTGACGGTTGAAGCTCACAGGCTCTCTATCAGACTAAAGTTGAGTCTGATAGAGAGCCTGTGAGCTCAGAACGTCACAACGTCACTCATTCAGTGCAATAAATCACTTCTAAACTGGAGCCCATGCAGTGTGTGAGTAGAGTCTTCTTTTATTTCTGTCTAGAGTTTGTTTACCTTCGCTTAGCACCTGGATGTGTGTGTTTCCCCTTTACTAGCTTAACCCTTTAAGACCGGGAACGCATCTGTGTCATTTTAAGATGTCTTTGGCTATTCAAAAATATCAGATCTACAAGCTCATAGCGCCGCGCTATGAGCTTGTAGATCTGATATTTATTTGTTTTTTATCGTTTATTTATCGTGAAAATGTGCGCAAATCTTTGAATATATTTTTCTTAAAGCCAACATTTTTAACTAAAATCTTTGCTTCGGGGGATTCTACAAATGTCTTCTAAATCCTAACAGTTTTTTGAAAAAACATATGTTGCTATAAAACATAAATGATATGTTTTTGGCCGTGGACACCCATCTCAAAATATTTTGTTCCAGGGACCCCGCAGAAGCAAAGATTTGAGTTAAAAATGTATATATATATTCAAAGATTTGCACACATTTTCAATTTTCCCCCCACAAATAGCAGATCTACTCATAGCCGGCTCATAGCCGAGTGCCGCGATATGAGCTTGTATATCTGCTATTTTTGAATAGCCAAAGACATCTAAAAATGACACACAGATGCGTTCTCGGTCTTAATGGATTAATACTATATCACACTGGTTCTCAAAGTGGGGTACGGGGACCCTCAGGGGTCCTTGGGGAGGTTTCCAGGGAGTTCCCAGCAAAATGGGCCCTGATCCAGAAAAGGTTGAGAAGCACTATTGTAGATGAGTCGCTCCGTACTCACCTCACCACAAACATGTGACGACTGCTTTAAAATCACTGCTCCTGTGTGTGTGTGTGTGTGTGTGTGTGTGTGTGTGTGTGTGTGTGTGTGTGTGTGTGTGTGTGTGTGTGTGTGTGTGTGTGTGTGTGTGTGCGTGCGTGCGTGCGTGCGTGCGTGCGTGCGTGCGTGCGTGCGTGCGTGCGTGCGTGCGTGCGTGCGTGCGTGTGCGTGCCAAGGGCCCAGCATTCGCCTTTGAAAGTGAGTCTATATAGGAAGTAACAGTTCATATGAATGGCCTGTATTTTCTCTGTAGTTTCATAACCTGTGTGTGTGTTCTCTCTGTGTGTGTGTGTAGTTTCATAACCTGTGTGTGTGTTCTCTCTCTGTGTGTGTAGTTTCATAACCTGTGTGTGTGTGTTCTCTCTCTGTGTGTGTAGTTTCATAACCTGTGTGTGTGTTCTCTCTGTGTGTGTAGTTTCATAACCTGTGTGTGTGTTCTCTCTCTGTGTGTGTGTAGTTTCATAACCTGTGTGTGTGTTCTCTCTGTGTGTGTAGTTTCATAACCTGTGTGTGTGTGTTCTCTCTCTGTGTGTGTGTAGTTTCATAACCTGTGTGTGTGTGTTCTCTCTCTGTGTGTGTGTAGTTTCATAACCTGGAGGAGCTGAGACACAGCGCATCTCTGGCCACCAAGGTGTTCATACAGAGAGACTACAGTCAGGGAACCATCTGTCGCTTCCAGACCAAGTTCCCCTCAGAGCTGGATAGCAGGGTAACTAACACACACACACACACACACACACACACACACACACACACACACACACACACACACACACACACACACACACACACACACACACACACACAAACAAACGTTACAAACGTTTTCAGTTGTTTGAAAAACGTATGTATCAGTGGAACTTTTTCATGTCAAGGACCCCCACAATGATATGTATTTTGCTGTGTGTCTGAAAATATGTTGTTCCAGGGACCACCAGGAGCAAAGATCTGAGTTTAAAAAGACATGTATATTCAAAGATTTGCACAACTTTTCACAATTTTTCAAAAAATAGCAGATCTACAAGCTCATAGAGCTAATATATCTGCTAACTTTGAATAGCCACAGTATAAAACTTCACTTTGAGAACCAATGTGCTGTAAACATAACATCTACAATGACACATGCAGAGCCTTGTCAGGATCTGTCTCTATGTATTATGTTGTATCCTTCCTTTAAAATAGATAATCGGCTGGTTGGTTAAAACCGGACTCTAGAGCCGCTTGTATCAATGCCTATTACTCTGAAGAGTTAATGTTGCTATGAGTGTCGCTGAGGAGACTGACTTAACCTGGGGGTCCCTTTGCCTTTATACGTTAGGCCGCGGTGCCAGGTTTGCCAGATCTGCTTATTATAATTGCCCCGCAAGATTTTATTTGAAAATAGCCGATCTACAAGCTCACAATGCGTCGCATCGCGACGTGTTGTGAGCTTGCAGATCTGCTATTTTCAAATAGCTGATGTATATGTCAAAGTGCTCATGTGGCCCATAGTCGCTTCTTTTGGGCTGGTTTTCCTAGACCTGGTTGCTTGTTTCTCTCACAGAATCTGGCAACACTGCACGGTGCTAGTGACATTATGGTGATGTCAGTCATATCCGTATATGGACCAAGCGATGACAGTGAATGCCCGAAGATGGGTCTATGATGTCAGTCTTGGATGTTTCGGTTAGCTCCATATATGGGCCTCCACGAGGGGTGCTCTGATGTCAGAGCTAGCTATGTTAGTTATCTCCATAATTAGAAGTATAGGAGAGAGTCCCTGATGTCAGACTTGGGCAGGTCGGTTTGTCTCCATATATGGGGATCTCCATATATGGCTAATGCTGGCCAGTCTGCCCTGAACTTTCGCAACAGTTCCTATTGTTTCCTGTTCTCCTTGTACTTTTATTGTGTAGTTATTATGTTCTAATCCCTGTGTTGATGTGTCTTGTGTTCACCTGTGTCCAGTTAACCTTGTGTGTGTTTATGGACGGCCTCTGTTCCTCATGTTCCTGCTCCATTATAAATGTTGTGATGATGTTCTGTTCCAGTCCTGTGTGTTCAATCAAAGTAAATACTTTGCGTTAGATCTTCCTGCCTGCATTGTTCTACCTTCGGGGTCATCACCTGCCTCGCACCGTGACAGTATAATTGAGCCAAAACATGGACCGAGCAGAACAGAAACTTTTCCAGTAAAGGGTGGATGAATGTGACACTGCAGTGACCTGCCTCATTGCCTCTACTCTCAATCAGCGTGCTGAATTTGAAAAGAGGATTTGGACCCAACAGCTGTGGTTCCAGGAAAGGCCATGTTGTGACTTGTGAGCCACTTTGTCCCTCACTTGAATGACGTCTGTGAGAGGCTAAAGAACTTTATTGACTCTACCTCAGTCACCCGTGGGATAATCTGAGTTCCCAGAAGTTCTCGCCAGCTCTCGCATACAAACGGGAGGGGCGAGGAACTTCTGGGCCAGAGCCCAGGTATTTGTGTACGGGATGTAACTTACGCTCTGAGCGGACACGCCTCTTACCGGTCTGAGAGCTGTGCAACTCGTCTAAACAGTCCGACGAGAGGCAAACAGCAGTACACAACAATGAGACGAGAGGCAAACAGCAGTACACAACAATGAGACGAGAGGCAAACAGCAGTACACAACAATGAGACGAGAGGCAAACAGCAGTACACAACAATGAGACGAGAGGCAAACAGCAGTACACAACAATGAGACGAGAGGCAAACAGCAGTACACAACAATGAGACGAGAGGCAAACAGCAGTACACAACAATGAGACGAGAGGCAAACAGCAGTACACAACAATGAGACGAGAGGCAAACAGCAGTACACAACAATGAGACGAGAGGCAAACAGCAGTACACAACAATGAGACGAGAGGCAAACAGCAGTACACAACAATGAGACGAGAGGCAAACAGCAGTACACAACAATGAGACGAGAGGCAAACAGCAGTACACAACAATGAGACGAGAGGCAAACAGCAGTACACAACAATGAGACGAGAGGCAAACAGCAGTACACAACAATGAGACGAGAGGCAAACAGCAGTACACAACAATGAGACGAGAGGCAAACAGCAGGGCACAACAATGAGACCAGAGGCAAACAGCAGTACACAACAATGAGACGAGAGGCAAACAGCAGTACACAACAATGGCGGCCGTCGCTCCTATTTACATGCAACACCCACTGCATGTGGATCCCGCCCCCTTTTCTTCATTGGCTGTTGATTTGAATCAGAACACAGTGGCCGCGCCCCTGCTGTCCAAGCTCCGAGCCGATGCCCCCCAGACTACCCGTGGGATAGATGACCAGAACATCGTCTTGGGTCGTGTTGCCAATTCTGCCAGTGCCCAGTCCAAGCCTCATAAGAGGTCTGGTCGCCGTCGCCACCGGCGCACCCAATTACCCAGTTACCACCCAATACCACCCAATACCACCCAATTACCCAGTTACCACCCAAATACCCACCCAATACCACCCAATAACCCAGTTACCACCCAAATACCCACCCAATACCACCCAATAACCCAGTTACCACCCAAATACCCACCCAATACCACCCAATAACCCAGTTACCACCCAAATACCCACCCAATACCACCCAATAACCCAGCGATACAGAGTCGCCCCCGCCCAGCGATGATGACATGCCGCCCAGCAGCGCTAGAGAGGCTCAGCAGCAGCACCACAGAGGCCACGCCCCCACAGCTCAGCACCACAGAGGCCACGCCCACCACAGCTCAGCACCACAGAGGCCACGCCCACCACAGCTCAGCACCACAGAGGCTCCGCCGCAGTGTTGATTTCTTCGACTAAAACTATGACAAAAAATGTTCGTCGACTGTTTTTTTTCACTGACGAAAACTAAGTAAAAACTAAATAAAAACGAAGCTATGATGACTAAAACCATGACTAAATATATTGACAATTTCGTCAACAATTAAAAACTAAAATGTTAGAGAGGGATCTAGTGGAGAAGAAGTCATTTTATGTTTGGTTGCGCTAGGGTGTTGCGCTCTGATAATAGCAGATCTACATGTAGAGTGTAAAAGTGTAAAATCAGCCATTATGACGCCATCAAGGCACCGCCAAAATACATTTTAGTCGACTAAACCAACTGTAGATTTAGTCGACTAAAATCTTATGATATTTAGTCGACTAAAACTAGACAAAAACTAAAACATTTCAGATGACTAAAATATGACTAAAACTAAATGGAATTTTATTCAAAAGACTATGACTAAATCAAAATTTGCCTTCAAAATCAACACTGCTCCGCCGCCACTAAAGCCCTGCCGCTGCAGCTACAGAGGCTTCACTACCGCCTTCTGCTCCACCTGAACCCTCGTCAGCCGTCTTCAACCTGCCTGAACGTTGGCCTGAACCCCTGTCAGCTCTCTCAGCCGACACACCTGAACAATCTGAACATTATGAACTTCAACCGGTCGACAACACCAAAGTCCACCAAGACTGTCCACAGACTGCTACCTCTCCCCAGACCACTATGCTCGGCTCTGGAGCTCCATGCCCCTCTGGAGCTCCATGCCCCTCTGGAGCTCCATGCCCCTCTGGAGCTCCATGCCCCTCTGGAGCTCCATGCCCCTCTGGAGCTCCATGCCCCTCTGGAGCTCCATGCCCCTCTGGTTCGGTTGGTCCACAAACCAGCCCGTTTACTGCTTCCTATCTGTCTGTCTGTATGTCTGTCTGTATGCCTGCTTGCGTGTATGCCAGTCTTCTTGTACGTCTGTCTACTCCCCGGTCATTTATTCCCCCTTCTATCCTGTTTAACCACCTGTTATGTCAGACCGCCTGTTTGTCCGCCGTCTGTCAGTTAGTGTGTTTGTCTTTGGGTTTGTCTCACTTTGTGCCTGTCTGTCTGTCTGTCTGTCTGTCTGTCTGTCTGTCTGTCTGTCTGTCTGTCTGTGTGCTTGTCTGTCTGTCTGTCTGTCTGTCTGTGTGCTTGTCTGTCTGTCTGTCTGTCTGTCTGTCTGTCTGTCTGTCTGTCTGTCTGTCTGTCTGTGTGCTTGTCTGCGTGTCTTCTCATCTGTCTTTCTGTGTGACTCCTTGCCCTACCCCTGCCAGTCCAGTGTTTAGTTCAGTGTTTATGTTAACCTCCTTTCTGACCCCCCCCCCCCCCCCCTCCACCCACCCTGCTCGGTGTTGTTCCTGATCGGCATGGTGGGACGTCTGGGTCAGGATCTCCTTGTATCTTATTATGTTGTTCCTATATTATTATTTGTTCTTATTGTTTCCTGTTCACCTTTTATTGTGTAGTTATGTTCCAATCCCTGTGTTGATGTGTCTTGTGTTCACCTGTGTCCAGTTAACCATGTTGTGTGTTTATAGACACACACAGTTCCTCGTGTTCCTGCTGGATTATAAATGTTGTGATGATGTTCTGTTCCAGTCCTGTGTGTTCAATCAGAATAAATACTTTGCGTTAGACCTTCCTGCCTGCATTGTTCTACCTTCTGGGTCCTCACCTGCCTTGCACCGTGACAATGCTTCCCTGTTTTTAACGGGTTAAACTTGTCAAGGCAATGTTTGACAACAAGTCATTCCCCAAGCTTTTAAAATCTCAAGGCCAAATGGCTGTTCGTGCACTCTCTGTGTTACAGAGCCATGTTAAGGGTCCATTTGGCTCCTATAACTATCAATCATTTAGCTGGGGATCATAGGAAGTAATGATGTTTTCTCCACACATCACAATGTCAGTGATGACGGCGGGCACTCGGGCAGACAAGGTGGGCATTAACCCAGTCAATCCAGGGACCCATCTGTGTCATTTTAAGATGTCTTTGGCTATTCAAAAATAGCAGATCTACAAGATCATAGGGTGGCACAGAGTGCCGCGCTATGAGCTTGTATATCTGCTATTTTTTGGAAAAAATATGCAAATTTGTGCAAATCTTTGAATTTATATATATTTTGAAAGCTAACATTTGTAACTCAAATCTTTGCTTCTTGAGGATCCCTGAAAACATTTTTTTTTTACAAATGTTTGTTTAAAAAATACATATTTAAAGATTTGCACAAATGTTCAAAAAATAGCAGATCTACAAGCTCATCTACAATATGAACTTGTAGATCTGCTATTTTTTTAATAGCCAAAGAAATCTAAAAATGACAGAAATGTGTTCCCGGGTTGAATGGGTTAATGAAGTGGCACGGGCGTTTGTTAGGCTTTCAAAATACACAAGACACAATCATCCATGAAAAACACATCATCATCCATGAAAAACACATCATCATCAGCTTCCCAAGCAGAGAGAGAGAGAGAGAGAGAATGATTGAGAGAAAGAGACAAAGAAAGAGACAGGTGATAGGAGACGTGAGCAGGTGTTTCATCAGCGTGACTTTGCTGGAAATGTTCTTTGTCAGAGCAACATTCTTGTCCTTGGTCCTGACGACCCCATTTCAAGCCTCTCTGAGTTTCTTATGCGTCTCAAGTTAGTGTAGCCACAAATAGCCTCCAACTGTCCCTCAATCCTGTTTCTAAAATTGGTGGAAAAGGGAGTATTTTTGGGAGAACAGAATGCAATTTGGTGGGGGGTTCTCTGTGTGTGTGTGTGTGTGTGTGTGTGTGTGTGTGTGTGTGTGTGTGTGTGTGTGTGTGTGTGTGTGTGTGTGTGTGTGTGTGTGTGTGTGTGTGTGTGTGTGTGTTGCATGTGTTTGGCAGGCAGTGTTATAGTTGAACAGCCTGCTTGTACAGTTTGGCAAAATATCTCTCCACTGACTCCTTCCATATGGTGTTTTTCTTTGTGCGTGTGCGTGTGCGTGTGCGTGTGTGTGTGCACGTGTGTGCGTGTGTGTGTGTGTGTGTGTGTGTGTGTGTGTGTGTGTGTGTGTGTGTATGCAGATTGAGCGGACCTTGTTTGAGCAGACGGTGAAGACTCTGAACTCCTTCTATGCCGAGGCAGAGAGCATCGGAGGACAGTCGTACATGGAGGGCTGTCTGGCCTGTGCCACGGCTTACATCGTCTTCCTCTGCATGGAGACACGTTACGAGAAGGTAATCTCCTGAACACAACAAAGAGAGAGACATGAACATACAGTAATACCAGAGAAAGAGAGAGAGACCCTCGATCAGCAGCCGGGGGTCTGCAATCACCATCCAGATCTCAACCTAAAAGTTTGCTCGTCCACCTCGGATAAAAATTAGGCGCCCTTGATTCACACCTACTCTAGTGTTATTGTCACATCGTAGGTTTACTGAAGTAAAAACGTGGGTGAATTTTTTTTTCGTGCATACTGTAGTTCCCATCGTTATTTCCATAGAAAAAAGAAAGGGAAGAAGAAGAAAGGGGGGAGGGGTAAAGGAGATGAGAATAGTTATCTACATATTTGCACATGGTACCTGAGGTAAGACATTAAGGTGCGTTAGCATAGCAGCAGATGTATACTGTGCATGATATACTTAGACCAGGGGTCTTCAACGTTTTCAGGCCAAGGACCCCTTGGCTGAGAGCGAGATAAAGCAGGGACCCCCATTATATATTGTATAAAATATTTATTTTTACATAGATTTTATAGGCAGCTTCATAGACTTGTTTCACAGCTCTATCATGTTGGATTCATGTTAATGTGTATTTCCAGACATTTAACCTAATGCTCTAAAAACAATACTTAGTAAACCTGACCTTTCACTCTGCACCTAGTCTGCTCTTTTTCCCCCTATACCGAACCACTTTGACGAAAATAGCAGATCTACAAGCTCACAACGCCTCGCAGCGCGAGGCGTTGTGCGCTTTTAGATCTGCAATTTTTGGCTAAAGTTCTCCTCAGAATAGGGATGCATGGGTGAAGTGATTGTTGTATAAAACAAACAAAGATTTGACGGACCCCCTGTAGTAACTCTGAGGACCCCCTAGGGGTCCCGGACCCCCTGTTGAAGACCTCTGACTTAGACCCAGGGTCGTGTGAGTGAATGTAATGCACATTGTAAATGTCTTTTTGGATAAAAGACACTACATAAAGGGCACCTTTTACCATGTTTGCATGCCCAACATAGGCACGCCACTTAGAACGTGGTTAATGTCAGTTTGAATACGTTGTTTAAGAGTCTATATTGATACGGTCGTGTCGTTCCGATAGTCTGAGTTTACAGGAGTATCTGGGAGGCCTTACAGTGTGTGTAGTAGAAATGCTTTGCATGGATCTTTGAAGGAACTATAAATATTACAGGAACCTGATAGGTGGGCATCTGTAACTTATAACTGCTTCTCCTAAAGCAGCTCACAACTCTTCTTTTTATATGACCATATTTGTCCATTTTGTTGTAAGCCGAAGGCACACACACATATGCACGCACGTGCGCACGCACACACACACACACACGCACGCACGCACGCACGCACGCACGCACGTACGCATGTACGAAAGTACAAATTCAGTTGTGTTGTTTCCCACGTTCTCACAGATTTCTGTGGTCGGGTTTCTGCGGTTAAGGGTTAGTACACAGAGTCATTGACACACACACACACACACACACACACACACACACACACACACACACACACACACACACAGACACGTTCACGCACATGCGCACATACACACACACACATACGCACGTAGAATGACAGAGAAAGCCAAGAGAACAGGGAGATAAGATCGGACTCTGTCTCTCTGGGCTGAGCTTACACAACGTTCCGCTGAGCTGTCCATCCGCTCTGCTTTGTGTGACTGGCTGCTTGGAGCAGGCTGCTGCACCTGTGTGCCCGGTGGCCACGGGCGGCGCCACGCCAACCATAACATGTGTTTGTGTGCCCGGTGGCCACGCTGTGCCACGCCAACCATAACATGTGTTTGCTGCCAGCGGCAGCCCACGGTGGACATCATCATCTCCAAGAAAGGCCAGGTGATTAACTCATTAAGACCGGGAACGCATCTGTGTCACTTTAAGATTTCTTTGGCCATTCAAAAATAGCAGATATACGAGCTTGTAGATCTGCTATTTTTGAAAAATCTTGAAAATTAGTGCAAATCTTTGGATATATATTTTGTATAAACAAATCTTTGTTTTGCCTGTTTTATTCCAGGGTCCCCTGGAATAAAACATTTTGAGACGGGGTTCTGCGGCCAAATACATGTTTTCTAAATCCTAACAGTATGTTGCTATATCAGTGGCACTTCAACGTTTCCATGTCAAGGACCCCCCAACATGATATGTATTTGGCCGCCGACCCCCACCTCAAAATATGTTGTTCCAGGGACCCCCAGAAGCACAGATCTGAGTTTTAAAAAATCACTTTAAAACACATACATAGATATTCAAAGATTTGCACAAGCTTTTACGATTTTTCCCTTTTTTTTTTTTGTTGAATAGTTTATATATTATAATCTAATATGACACAAGATGCGTTCCCGGTCTGAATGGGTTAATCTTCCCCATCAGCTGCTGCTTGTTGCTCACTGAGATGGAACGTGTGTGTGTGTGTGTGTGTGTGTGTGTGTGTGTGTGTGTGTGTGTGTGTGTGTGTGTGTGTGTGTGTGTGTGTGTGTGTGTGTGTGTGTGTGTGTGTGTGTGTGTGTGTGTGTGTGTGTGTGTGTGTGTGTGTGTGTGTGTGTGTGTGTGTGTGTGTGTTTGTGTGTGTGTGTGTGTGTGTGTGTGTGTTGCCCGTCAGCCAAACAGAACAGTGTTGGCGGTAAGCCCACGTCGTGCCCCCTTTCCTTCTCATCTCCGTCATCCGCACAGCGTTTCATCTCATGCTCTTGTTGTTCTTAGTAAACAACAGACTCCTTATCAAAGCCTCCACCACGCCGTGGTTCTTTCTGGAACTCGGCAGAGAACCCAGAACCACCGAGAGGTACAGGAGGTATTGAGAGGTACAGGAGGTATTGAGAGGTACAGGAGGTATTGAGAGGTACAGGAGGTATTGAGAGGTACAGGAGGTATTGAGAGGTACAGGAGGTATCACACTGAAGTCATGCAGAAATGAGCCCTGGACGGACGCGGCGGTCCTTTCCTTTCATGTTCCGTATCTCAGCTTCTTCACAGAGATGTTATCAGGCTCCGGTTGGAGAGCGTTGTTTATCCCATTAAGACCTGAGGCCATTCTTATAAATGTTTTCTAAATCCTCTAAAACAGTTTTTTGAAAAAAATCAAAAAATATTTTTTTCAAGATTTTTCAAAAATAGCAGATCTATATATATGCTATTTTTGAATAGCCAAAGAAATCTTAAAGTGACACAGATGCGTTCCCGGTCTTAATGGGTTATTTGCCAGCTTCACTAAATCATGGCAGCTCAATGACATTGTGAATGAAGGATGATCAAATGTAACCACCCAGGTTGATGGTTATGTGCGTGTGTGTGTGTTGTACAGTACAGCTTGACACACATACACACACACACACACACACACACACACACACACACACACACACACACACACACACACACGTGTGTCTGTGTGAAGCGATAAGAGTGCACACATGAGTGAGCATGCATCAGTGTGCAGATTCCCTGCAGAGTAAATCTGTCCTTTTATGCTCACATGCATCAAAGCGCGCTGATTGCGCCGAGCGAGCGTGTCAGGACAAATGCAATGCGTTCACAATCACTGCAAACACTCTGCCTGACACACATGGCATGTGCTCTCTGTCTCTCTGTCTCTGTGCACCCCTGATTCATGAACCACTTACTGTGTACCCTTACATAGAGGATGCACGCATTACCCATACATGCTCATTCATACACAGTGTTGATTTTGACAGCAAGTTTTGATTTAGTTTTAGTCATAGTCTTTTGAATAAAATTCCATTTAGTTTTAGTCATATTTTAGTCATTCTGAAATGTTTTGGTTTTTGTCTAGTTTTAGTCGACTAAATATCATAAGATTATAGTTGACTAAATCTACAGTTGATTTAGTCGACTAAAATGTATTTTGTCGGGCCTTGATGGCGTCATAATGGCTGATTTTACACTTGGTTGCATGCTGAAAATAGCCGATCTACAAGCTCACAACTCGTCGCAGCGTGACGTGTTGTGAGCTTGTAGATCCTCTATTTTCAGAGCGCAACACCCGAGCACAACCAAACATAAAACAACTTGTCTTTTAGTTCTACTGGATCTCTTCTCCACTAGATCCCTCACTAACATTTTAGTCTAGTTTTTATTTGTTGACGAAATTGTCAATATATTTAGTCATTGTAGCTTAGTTTTTATTTAGTTTGTCAACGTCTCGACGAACGTTTTTCCTCATAGTTTTAGTTGAGGAAATCAACACTGTCACACACACACACACACACACACACACACTTTATTGTCGTCGCATACATGTTGGAATATAACGACATACGTACTTACTTTATACTTTCTCTACGCCTGTATACAACAAGCCTTCGAACATGGGGCTTGTCCAAGCATCCTGGTCCTGGGACAATGTCTCCAGCTGTCCCCATGTTACTGTACTGTACTGTACTGTACTGTACTGTACTGTACTGTACAGTACATACTGTACGTCCCAGACCTCTTCTGCAAAAGCTGCATCACGGCGTCACGGCGCCTGCAGGTGTTTTTGCTCTGCACTCTTTTCCTTTTCCCCATAATGTGATATTAGAGTCAGGCCTGTGAGGAGTGTGGCCAATCCATCTCAGAAGAGTCTTTAGAGGATTTATCCTCTACAGGCTGCTTGTCTTGTTCGTTGCCACAAGTTCAAGGTTACTGATAGCGTCTGGCCAGCGGAGTCCAACCATTCTTCTGAAGTGTTGTTAAATGCTTGGATTGTCTTGGTTGTGGTAACAGATGTTGTCCAGGTCTCTCCATGCAGCAAAACAAGCTGATCCTGATCTTGATGTTAACGGACAGATCCAAAGATCGATCCCCGGAATTCTTTGTTTTAGTGATTTTGACATTTGGCGTCACTCCCACCTTTTATGGACAATACTGCCAAGACAGGTGAAGCTCTGTACTCTGTACTTCTGTGTGGTCGCCTGGTCGGGTCACGTCTGAGTTTTAACAACAACATCAATCCTTCTTCTTGTAAATGAAGGAGAGATGCACCGTCAGGACTCACATGCCAAACACATTGTGACAGCTTCTCTCCTTAGAAGCTTTAAGCCTATTCCCTAGACTAGAGGGGAGA
The DNA here is from genome assembly GCF_963454915.1 of Gymnoscopelus microlampas. Taxonomy (NCBI): domain Eukaryota; kingdom Metazoa; phylum Chordata; class Actinopteri; order Myctophiformes; family Myctophidae; genus Gymnoscopelus; species Gymnoscopelus microlampas. Next base: position 51,476,216 of record NC_139950.1, read on the forward strand.
TCAGTTCCAGGATATATAACTGACAAGTAACGGCTGAAAAGTCATGTTTTTTTGGACATACACATTTTCCTCCCAACAGCGACCATAATATTGTAGACAGGTATGATTCATATAAATACACAGAGAATACTAACCTGCATTTACAGTCATTGGGCCTCATTCAGCAATAAGATCCTTTGGGTTGGATTGAAATTGAAAACTGTAAAGCAGTGGTTCATGTCAAGGACCCCCACATTGATATGCATTCTGCAGACCCCTATCTGAAAATATTGTTTTCAAGATTTATCAAAATGTTTCGAAAATAGCCGATCTATAAGCTCAAAACGGGCAGTAATGGGACGCTAGATCGTCTATTTTCAAACAAAGTATAAATAGGGTTAAAATGGTTAAACTGCTCCTCGTTTGCTTTGGACCCCTGGGGGTCCCCAGACCACACTTTGAGAACCACCGCTCTAAAGATATGATAAAAAATATTATTGTCATTTAAATTCTATATTATACAATTGTAGAAAACAGAAGAAACAGTTAATTTGCACAAACATGTCACACTTAAGAACTCATAAGGCCGCCCTAAGAGTGCTCTTCAGTGTGTATAGATTATGTTCTTACCTGAGAACAGATCAGCTAAGACAACATTGGAATATACCAAAATCCTCTTAAAAACTTCTTAAGTGGGTCTAAGAAGAAATGTCCTCTTAAAAACAGTTGCTGAATGAGTTGCTGAATGAGTTGCTGAATCTCGCTAGGAGAAAGATTTTAACTTTAGATTAGGGAACGTGTGACATTAAGGACATGTGACATTGCAGTGCAGGCAGCACAGCAGTGTTCTATCAGGACAGCTTTTTCCTCTTCATTTATTAACTGATACCACTTCCATTTCACCACTCCACTTCTCCTCTTTCTAGGAGAGGACAGGAGGGATTAATGGTGAAAGGTCTAGGGTTTAGTCATCTAATTAGAACGCTCTTCCTGTCACCACGTTAACAGCTGTGCTTGCAGCTGGAGGGGTGGACGGTCCGTCCCATGTGACCCGCGTTGCTCAGCCTAGAATATAATACTCTCAAACACAAGACCGGACCGTAGGGACCGTAGGGACCGTAGGGACCGCTAGTTAGTGGTGGAAGACTAAGGGTCTTAACAGACGGGGAGTGGTGGACGCGGGCGTTACCGCTCAGATCAGCGGGGATCGCGCCGCCATCATTGTTGTTTTGTCCTCCTTCGCGGTGCGGGGAAAGAAAAGCTCACCACAGTCCAGCTCTTGTCGCCTGCGTGCGTGTGTACAAACGAGCACGAGAATTTCAGGGAACCGCGCCCGCTCACCTCACCGCCCCTCAACTTCTCAGCGCGTCCCAAATAATGGCCCGCCTCTCATTGAAAATGTATTACATACCTGTAGGCACTTCGGCCACTTCCCGTCTGAAACCACCTTTATACTCAGGCAATACCACAAAGTATAAATACTCTGCTACAAGTAAAAGCCCAGAATTCAAAATGTACTTGCGTAAAAGTATTTGCAGTAAGCATTGGGCATCAAAATGTACTTAAAGTATCAAAAGTAGAAAGTACTCATTACGCAGAATGTCCCATTTCACAAGTTTTCAAATGTATACAAAATCATTTTAAAAATAGCAGATCTACAAGCTCACAATGTGTCGCATCGCGGCGCATTGTGAGCTTGTAGATCTGCTATTTTCAAATAGCAGAAATGTATATAAGGATATGATAGTTGCTTGCCTCTGAGATGTAGTGGAGTAGAAGTAAAAGTACAGAAAATGTAAAAAGTAAAAGCACCTCAAAAGTGTACTTAAGTACAGTACTTGAGTAAATGTTCTTAGTTACTTTACACCACCTGGTAGAAATAGTAACTGCACTATAGCGGCTGTTAGAGAGAGAGACACTGTAATGAAGAGAGAGAGACTGTAATGACAGGCACGCACGCACAAGAATCCAGGTCCAATCCTCGCGTTTGACCATTTATTCCAAGAACACATTAAAGTTACAACATAGTTCCCAGCAAACTATTATAACATAAACATGGATGTTACGCTACTTTACGTTCAACAGAAATGATGGGCTCCCACGCTCACCCCCCCCCTCTCTGTCCAGATTCCCACACAATAGTGCCCAGGTGAAGGCCATCATTCATTATGAGCGTGGCAGAGCCCCCTCAATCAATGTGACATACCTTACGTCAATAATGATAAAAACGCATGACTTGGCATAAGTCACATATTATGGCTCACACACGTACCGTAGAGCAGTGGTTCTCAAACTTTTTCATGTCAAGGACCCCCAAACTGATATGTATTTGGCCGCGGACCCCCATCTAAAAATATTTTGTTCCAGGGACCCCCAGAAGCAAAGAATTGAGTTACAAATGTTCGCTTTAAAAAACATATATTCAAAGATTTGCACAAATTTTCAAGATTTTTCAAAAAATAGCAGATCTACAAGCTCATAGCGCGGCACTCGGTGCCGCGCTATGAGCTTGTAGATCTGCTATTTTTGAATAGCCAAAGTATAAAAGGTTAAACCTATTCTGATGCTATATTTACACATTTAGCTAGGTACCCCCTGGAACCCCCTCAAGTACCCCTGGGGGTCCCCGGACCCCACTTTGAGAACCAAGGCCGTAGAGTATGCAGAATGACCCATTTCACAACTCAAAGAGTTTTCGAAAATAGTCAAAGGCATAAAATAGGGCTTTACAAAACATACAAGTGATGTAATGTTTTGTAATAACGATCTAAATCGGCAAAGTAACTAGTTGAGTAAATGTACTTAGTTTGCCCCACTGCAGTGGTGTAAAGTACTTAAGTA
>NC_139950.1:51484035-51529035 GCF_963454915.1 Gymnoscopelus microlampas
AGTCCAGAATATGCATTAGATGTAAGGGTAAAATAAGCAGGGGGTTGGGGAAAAAAACATGTCAGCCAATGTCGCCTGAGTGTAATTTGTAAGTGTTAATCAAACCATTAACTTGGAAAGGTTGGATGTCTATTTTTCATCCAACTGAACATTATTATAGGGCATCGCAGTTCCTGCCTACTTCCTGGTGCCACTGCAAAATACTCAATGCATTTTTCCCATTGACTTTTCCAAAAATATTTATATCAATTCATTTAAGCCTAGAATCAAGCCATCCAGGATCCTGGTGAATCATGACCATTAAACATTTGTTTCTGTGAAAAAACTTTTTTGAAAACGGCAAAACAAAGGGTATTTATCAATTATAGTATATCATATAATTAAATAAAAAATAAAAAAAGATCACAGAAAAAGATGTTTAATGGTCATGATTCACCAGGATCCTGGATGGCTTGATTCTAGGCTTAAATGAATTGATATAAATATTTTTGGAAAAGTCAATGGGGAAAATGCATTGAGTATTTTGCAGTGGCACCAGGAAGTGGCCGCAACTGTGATGCCCTATTAACCACCAACGTTAACAGCTTTGTTTAAAATAATTCGGTTTGGGGAACTAGTCTGTGAATTAATGACATTAAAATGGACAAAATGAGGCATTATATTTTATAACAGATTGAAGGAAACTCTTTCAAACTACACTCTGTTCCAATGGCTCATAGTGGCATCTAAACCAATGGTTCTTAAACTTTTACATTTCAACTCTGACCGTACAGCTGGAACCAAATGGACCTGTTAGGGTCGGGTCCATTTGGTTCCTTTTAGACCAGTGCACCAATGCAAGGGTCTATTTGAGAGTGTACAAATTGTAAACAAATGAACCCTTACCGGTCTAACTCTGGTTACAATTTGTACACTCTCAGAGTTAGACCGGTAAGGGTCCATTTGGTTACATTTTGGGGGGTAATTAGAAATGTGTGCGGGGCTGGCAAAGCTACATCCAAAAGGGCCCATAAATATTTTCTTTAATGTGACCATGAATAACTGAACACTTTTTTCCTTTGTGTCTTTTCAGGATATAAAGTCAAAGAAGATAAGTCTGTGAAGAAGACTGCTGCAGTGAAGATTGGTGTTCAAGGTAGGAACTCTATGCTGCTTGTTCAGTGAAGAGCTGCTTATATGCAGGGAAGATTGGTGTTGAAGGTAGGAACCATGTTCCTTTAGTTGCTGCTAGGGGTTTTGTGTTGGGTCGTTTGCAAAAAAAACGACTAAAAAAACACAAAACAAAGACGCAGGCATGGAGCTCCTGGTTTGCTGGGATGGGGTTCAATTCCCTGCTGTGCCCTGCTCATTCTGTTGGCATTTATATTTGAACTCTCACATTGAACTGTTAAATGTATTATACAGAAATCAGCCTTTAGTATGGATCACAATTTAGAGCTTTAACTTTTTAACGTATCTTAAAAAAAATGTATCTTTAAAGATTACTTCAATCTGAATATGAAGACACTGTATCCAGATGTATACTTATCAGCTATGTGCATAATGGATTATTTGAAAGGCGTTAAGTCAATTTTGCCCCCTCTTAAGATAAAGGTGCATATTCTTAACGTCTGATCTAATCATTGTTATGGTTGTGTGACAGACTGGTGGACTGCATTGGTCAGGTCTTGAACCTGCAACCTTCGGCTCACCAAGTGACTCTATCCATTTACCTACAGCTGTCTTATTTGAATCTGTGGTTCTAAAACATTTTGTTTTCAAGGCCCCCCAAATTGACGTATTTGGCAATGGACCCCAATGTGAAAAGATGTAGTGTCAGGGCCCCCCATGAAAAAGATTTATATTTAAAACTTAAAAAGAATATATCTATTTAATGTGTTGATATTTTCACACGATATCATGGTTAAGAATCAAACTGATAACCTTTGGTTTCTCAGGCAGGCTCTTTATCCAGTGGGACACTTCCATGCCAAGATTTGAAGGCCAAATAGGCAATGACAGAAAAGCTTGTTTCCATTGGTGTTCATTAACATTCAAACATCTAGATAAGCAACAGCACAACAAACCATAGACAAAATAATATGCAGTAAAGATATTTTTTTCTTTTTTTTTTGTATTGTTGTGTGCTGTTCCTCAATCGGGAATTAAGACCTGACTATAGCAAAGCAGCCGGTAGCACAGTGGGTTAAGTCAATGCCAATACTGCCAACATGTTCCAGAGATTGTGTTTCAGGCAATTTCAAGAGGATTGGTAGTGACTTTTTTTGTGATTTTTTTTTTCCGTTTCGGTATGACACTACCGAAACGAAAAAAAAATTGTTCCCCCAAAAACCTGTTAGGAGCACGTTTCAGGCAATTTCAAGAGGATTGGTAGTGACTTTTTTTGTGATTTTTTTTTTTCGTTTCGGTAAAGACACTACCGGAACGGAAAAAAAAATGTTCCCCCAAAAACCTGTTAGGAGCACGTTTCAGGCAATTTCAAGTGGATTGGTAGTGACTTTTTTTGTGATTTATTTTTTCCGTTTCGGTAGTGACGAAAAGTGACGAGTGACGAAAAAAAAATTGTTCCCCCAAAAACCTGTTAGGAGCACGTTTCAGGCAATTTCAAGTGGATTGGTAGTGACTTTTTTTGTGAAATTTTTCTTCCGTTTCGGTAGTGACTACCGAAATGAAAAAAAAATTGTTGCCCCAAAAACCTGTTAGGAGCACGTTTCAGGCAATTTCAAGTGGATTGGTAGTGACTTTTTTTGTGAAATATTTTTTTCGTTTCGGTAAAGACACTACCGAAACGAAAAAAAAAGTTCCCCCAAAAACCTGTTAGGAGCACGTTTCAGGCAATTTCAAGAGGATTGGTAGTGACTTTTTTTGTGATTTTTTTTTCCGTTTCGGTAGTGACACTACCGAAACGAAAAAAAAATTGTTCCCCCAAAAACCTGTTAGGAGCACGTTTCAGGCAATTTCACGTGGATTGGTAGTGACTTTTTTTGTGAATTTTTTTTTCCGTTTCGGTAGTGACGAAAAGTGACGAGTGACGAAAACGAAAAAAGAAGTGTTCCCCCAAAAACCTGTTAGGAGCACGTTTCAGGAAATTTCAAGAGGATTGGTAGTGACTTTTTTTGTGAATTTTTTTTTCCGTTTCGGTAGTGACACTACCGAAACGGGGAAAAAAAATGTTCCCCCAAAAACCTGTTAGGAGTACGTTTCAGGCAATTTCAAGTGGATTGGTAGTGACTTTTTTTGTGATTTTTTTTTTCCGTTTCGGTAGTAACGAAAAGTGACGAGTGACGAGTGACAAAAACGGAAAAAGAAAAGGTTCCCCCAAAAACCTGTTAGGAGCACGTTTCAGGCAATTTCAAGAGGATTGGTAGTGACTTTTTTTGTGATTTTTTTTTTCCGTTTCGGTAGTGACACTACCGAAACGAAAAAAAAATGGTTCCCCCAAAAACCTGTTAGGAGCACGTTTCAGGCAATTTCAAGTGGATTGGTAGTGACTTTTTTTGTGATTTTTTTTCCCGTTTCGGTAGTGACGAGTGACGAAAACAAACAAAAAAAATGTTCCCCCAAAAACCTGTTAGGAGCACGTTTCAGGCAATTTCAAGAGGATTGGTAGTGACTTTTTTTGTGATCTTTTTTTTCGTTTCGGTAGTGACGAAAAGTGACGAGTGACGAAAACGAAAAAAAAAATGTTCCCCCAAAAACCTGTTAGGAGCACGTTTCAGGGAATTTCAAGAGGATTGGTAGTGACTTTTTTTGTGATTTTTTTTTTCTGTTTCGGTAAAGACACTACCGAAACGAAAAAAAAAATGTTCCCCCAAAAACCTGTTAGGAGCACGTTTCAGGCAATTTCAAGTGGATTGGTAGTGACTTTTTTTGTGAATTTTTTTTTCCGTTTCGGTAGTGACAGCAGTTTCTGCAGGCTCCAGTTTCTGCAAATCGTCCCCCCAAAACTTTGTCGTGGAGTACATTTTTTTCTTCACCATTGTGTCACTACCAAAACGTTTTTGTGTCACTACCGAAACGAAAGTTAAATCGGAAAAAATCATTAAGTTTAGAGGCCAAAATCGTCCCCCCAAAAACCTGTTAGGAGTACGTTTCAGGCAATTTAGAGTTGATTGGTAGTACTATGTAGTGGAGTATTTTTTTTTCCACCATTGTGTCACTACCGAAACGTTTTTGTGTCACTACCGAAACGAAAGTTATTTCCGAAAAAATCACTAAGTGTGGAGGCCAAAATCGTCCCCCCAAAAACCTGTTAGGAGTACGTTTCAGGCAATTTAGATTGATTGGTAGTACTTTGTAGTGGAGTAAAAAAAAAATCACCATTGTGTCACTACCGAAACGTTTTTGTGTCACTATCGAAACGAAAGTTAGTATGTATCACAATGTAGAGCTTTAACTTTTTAACTTACCTAAAAAAAAGGTATCTTTAAAGATTACTTCAATGTGAATGTATATGAAGACACTGTATCCAGATGAATACTTCTCAACTCTGTGCATAATGGGTTATTTGAAAGGTGTTAAATAATCATTTTTGGTTGGCTTTAAGTTGAAGCTCTATATTCTGGCTTTCTGATCTAATCAGTGCTATGGTCTTGTAGGGAATCGACGGACTGTGCCGACTGCAGTGGCTACCAGCATTTTTCGTCATTTTTCGTCACCAGCATTTTTTCGTCACCAGCATTTTTCGTCATTTTTCGTCACCAGCATTCTTTCGTCACCAGCATTTTTCGTCATTTTTCGTCACCAGCATTTTTCGTAATTTTTCGTCACCAGCATTTTTTCGTCACCAGCATTTTTCGTCATTTTTCGTCACCAGCATTTTTTCGTCACCAGCATTTTTCGTCATTTTTCGTCACCAGCATTTTTCGTCATTTTTCGTCACCAGCATTTTTTCGTCACCAGCATTTTTCGTCACCAGCATTTTTTCGTCACCAGCATTTTTCGTCATTTTTCGCCACGAGCATTTTTTCGTCACCAGCATTTTTCGTCATTTTTCGTCATTTTTCGTCACCAGCATTTTTTCGTCACCAGCATTTTTCGTCATTTTTCGTCACCAGCATTTTTTCGTCACCAGCATTTTTCGTCATTTTTCGTCACCAGCATTTTTCGTCATTTTTCGTCACCAGCATTTTTTCACCAGCATTTTTTCGTCACCAGCATTTTTCGTCATTTTTCGTCACCAGCATTTTTTCGTCACCGGCATTTTTTCGTCACCAGCATTTTTCGTCATTTTTCGTCACCAGAATTTTTTGTCATTTTTCGTCACCAGCATTTTTTCACCAGCATTTTTTCGTCACCAGCATTTTTCGTCATTTCTCGTCACCAGAATTTTTTCGTCACCAGCATTTTTCGTCATTTTTTGTCACCAGCATTTTTTCGACGATTTTCCAAAACTTTTGTTTCGGCAAAACGTTTCGGTAAAAAGAAAATTTACTAAGTCCAGAGCTCGATGTGAATTTTTTTTTTTCCGTTTCGGTAGTAACGAAAAGTGACGAGTGACGAGTGACGAGTGACGAAAACGAAAAAAAAAATGTTCCCCCAAAAACCTGTTAGGAGCACGTTTCAGGCAATTACAAGAGGATTGGTAGTGACTTTTTTTGTGATTTTTTTTTTCCGTTTCGGTAGTGACACTACCGAAACGAGAAAAAAAATGGTTCCCCCAAAAACCTGTTAGGAGCACGTTTCAGGCAATTTCAAGTGGATTGGTAGTGACTTTTTTTGTGATTTTTTTTTCCGTTTCGGTAGTGACGAAAAGTGACGAGTGACGAAAACAAACAAAAAAAATGTTCCCCCAAAAACCTGTTAGGAGCACGTTTCAGGCAATTTCAAGAGGATTGGTAGTGACTTTTTTTGTGATCTTTTTTTTCGTTTCGGTAGTGACGAAAAGTGACGAGTGACGAAAACGAGAAAAAAAAATGTTCCCCCAAAAACCTGTTAGGAGCACGTTTCAGGCAATTTCAAGAGGATTGGTAGTGACTTTTTTTGTGATTTTTTTCCCCCGTTTCGGTAAAGACACTACCGAAACGAAAAAAACAATGTTCCCCCAAAAACCTGTTAGGAGTACGTTTCAGGCAATTTAGAGTTGATTGGTAGTACTATGTAGTGGAGTAATTTTTTTTCACCATTGTATCACTACCGAAACGTTTTTGTGTCACTACCGAAACGAAAGTTATATCCGAAAAAATCACTAAGTGTGGAGGCCAAAATCGTCCCCCCAAAAACCTGTTAGGAGTACGTTTCAGGCAATTTAGATTGATTGGTAGTACTTTGTAGTGGAGTAAAAAAAAATTCACCATTGTGTCACTACCGAAACGAAAGTTAGTATGTATCACAATGTAGAGCTTTAACTTTTTAACTTACCTAAAAAAAAGGTATCTTTAAAGATTACTTCAATGTGAATGTATATGAAGACACTGTATCCAGATGAATACTTCTCAACTCTGTGCATAATGGGTTATTTGAAAGGTGTTAAATAATCATTTTTGGTTGGCTTTAAGTTGAAGCTCTATATTCTGGCTTTCTGATCTAATCAGTGCTATGGTCTTGTAGGGAATCGACGGACTGTGCCGACTGCAGTGGCCGAGCCTTGAACCTGTAACCTACGGCTCACCAGGTAATCACACTAACCATTCAGCTACAGGTCTACTTAGATCTGTGGTTCTAAAACATTTTGTTGTCAAGGGCCCCCCAAATTAACATGTATTTGGCAGTGGACCTCAATGTGAAAAGATGTAGTGTCAGGGCCCCCCATGAAAAAGATTTATATTTAAAACTTTAAAAGAATATATATATTTATACACAATGTCAGGGTTAAGAATCAAACTCCTAACCTTTTTGTTTCTCAGGCAGGCTCTTTATCCAGTGGGCCACTGTGCCATGCTAAAGATTGAAGGCCAATTAGATAATGACATAAAAGCCAAAGGCTTGTTTCCATTGGGGTTCATTAAACATTCAGAAGCAACAGCACAACAAACCATAGACAAAATAATATGCTGTAAAGATATTTTTGTTTTGTTTTTGTGTTGTTGTGTGTTGTTCCCCAAAGAGGAATGAAGACCTCATCACAGCAAGGCAGCTGGTAGCACAGTGGGTTGAGTCACTGCCAACACTGTTAACATGTTCCAGAGATTGTGGGTTCAAACCCCACTGACTCTTTACCCCGAAACCTTCCTTTAAAGACTGAGTTCCAGAAGAACTACTCTAAAGCCGCCCGGAAAGCAGTGAGGATTGGCCGGTACCAATGGCGCAGCGGACTAGTCACAGGGCTGGTGGCGCAGGGCACCTTGTACAATGTACTTGGTTCAAGCCTCATGTCAGGTACTGAAAAATAACCCATCGATGTGCAAGCAGTGGGCACCGGGAAGGCCGTCTCCTCCCGGTGGTTTCCAGATAATAAAGCAGAGGGGTTATAGTAAAATTCCAAACGGACAGCTGGAATATTACTGAAAGGAGGTAATATATATGAGAGAGAGAGAGAGAGAGAGAGAGAGAGAGAGAGAGAGAGAGAGAGAGAGAGAGAGAGAGAGAGAGAGAGAGAGAGAGAGAGAGAGAGAGAGAGAGAGAGAGAGAGAGAGAGAGAGAGAGAGAGAGAGAGAGAGAGACCCTTGCATGCTAATATACTTAATATTCTTACTAATATACATACTACTACTATATAACTAACTAATATACTTACTACTACTATATAACTAACTAATATATATAACCACCAGGAAACCTGTAACTCTCAGCCAACAGCATAGCTCAACTGGTAGAGCGTCTGTCCAATAACTTGACTTGACTTGACTGGGTTCGATTCCCACTCGAGTCAAGTGTCCCCGGTAACTTGGGGCAACGGATAAATTGACTGATATCCTTAGTGATGCTTCCCTTTGCAGACTAACTTCTAGAAAAACAAGTTAAAACCACCAGGAAACCTGTAACTCTCAGCCTACAGCATAGCTCAACTGGTAGAGCGTCTGTCCAATAACATGGCTTGACTTGACGTGAGTGGGTTCGATTCCCACTCGAGTCAAGTCCAGTCATGTTATTGGACAGACTTGACTTGAGTGGGTTCGATTCCCACTCGAGTCAAGTCATGTTATTGGACAGACTTGAGTGGGTTCGATTCCCACTCGAGTCAAGTCCAGTCATGTTATTGGACAGACTTGACTTGAGTGGGTTCGATTCCCACTCGAGTCAAGTCCAATCATGTTATTGGAAAGACTTGACTTGAGTGGGTTCGATTCCCACTCGAGTCAAGTCCAGTCATGTTATTGGAGAGACTTGACTTGAGTGGGTTCGATTCCCACTCGAGTCAAGTCCAGTCATGTTATTGGAGATACTTGACTTGAGTGGGTTCGATTCCCACTCGAGTCAAGTCCAGTCATGTTATTGGAGAGACTTGACTTGAGTGGGTTCGATTCCCACTCAAGTCAAGTCATGTTAGGAAAGACATCAATGGGATTTGAACTCATGGCCTCTGGATCATGAATACTGCGTCTCAACCCATTGAGCTAACAGATGGCTGACAAGTAAAGCCTTCCTGGTAGTTTTCAGTTGATCCTCTGGAAGCCAGTCTGCAAAGGAAAGAATCATAGGAAAGACATCAATGGGATTTGAACTCATGGCCTCTGGATCATGAATACTGCATCTCAACCCATTGAGCTAACAGATGGCTGACAAGTACAGCCTTCCTGGTAGTTTTCAGTTGATCTTCTGGAAGCCAGTCTGCAAAGGAAAGAATCATAGGAAAGACATCAATGGGATTTGAACTCATGGCCTCTGGATCATGTATACTAAGTCTCAACCCATTGAGCTAACAGTTGGATGACAAATATAGCCTTCCTGGTAGTTTTCACTTGATCTTCTGGAAGCCAGTCTGCAAAGGAAAGACATCAATGGGATTTGAACTCATGGCCTCTGGATCATGAATACTGCGTCTCAACCCATTGAGCTAACAGATGGCTGACAAGTACAGCCTTCCTGGTAGTTTTCAGTTGATCTTCTGGAAGCCAGTCTGCAAAGGAAAGAATCATAGGAAAGACATCAATGGGATTTGAACTCATGGCCTCTGGATCATGTATACTGCGTCTCAACCCATTGAGCTAACAGTTGGATGACAAATATAGCCTTCCTGGTAGTTTTCACTTGATCTTCTGGAAGCCAGTCTGCAAAGGAAAGAATCATAGGAAAGACATCAATGGGATTTGAACTCATGGCCTCTGGATCATGAATACTGCGTCTCAACCCATTGAGCTAACAGATGGCTGACAAGTACAGCCTTCCTGGTGCTTTGACTTGAACAACAAACAAGACAAATAACTTTTAAAAAAATGTGTTACAGCATAAATATAAATCTTTTTCATGGGGGAGCCTGACACTACATCTTTTCACATTGGGGTCCACTGCCCAAATACATGTCAATTTGGGGGGTTGACAACAAAACGTTTCAGAACCACAGATTCCAAGGAAACAGCTGTAGGTGAATGGATAGAGTCACTGACTAGTGAGCCGCAGGTAACAGGTTCAAGCCTCAGCTACAGCAGCAAGTCAGGATGTCAAATCAAATAGGTATTATTAGGAGTGAAATGATTGTGTTTCTTCACCCCAACTGCACATGACAGCAGTTTTATATCAGTTTACATGTACGTTATTTTCAGTGATGAAGACAAACCGCACAGACGTTCACTGTACTTTAGTTCATTTTGTAAACTTATGACTCTGAGTAGAGTATAGCCTGACTTAAACAAACAAATAACAACTTAGTATAGTCAGATTATTTTTTACACAACTTACATTTTGTAATCAAACTACCGAAACGAAAGTTGGTCACCACCGAAACGAAAGTTGAATCCGAAAAAATCACTAAGTGTGGAGGCCAAAATCGTCGCCCCAAAAACCTGTTAGGAGTACGTTTCAGGCAATTTAAAGTTGATTGGTAGTGACTTTTTTGTGACTTTTTTTTTGGTCCCTAACATTCATCGAGCTCTGGACTTAGTAATTTTTTTTCCCGTTTCGGTAGTGACACTACCGAAACGAAAAAAAAATGGTTCCCCCAAAAACCTGTTAGGAGTACGTTTCAGGCAATTTAAAGTTGATTGGTAGTGACTTTTTTGTGACTTTTTTTTTGGTCCCTAACATTCATCGAGCTCTGGACTTAGTGATTTTTTTTCCGTTTCGGTAGTGACACTACCGAAACGAAAAAAATAATGTTCCCCCAAAAACCTGTTAGGAGTACGTTTCAGGCAATTTAAAATTGATTGGTAGTGACTTTTTTGTGACTTTTTTTTTTGGTCCATAACATTCATCAAGCTCTGGACTTAGTAATTTTTTTCCCGTTTCGGTAGTGACACTACCGAAACGAAAAAAAAAAAGTTCCCCCAAAAACCTGTTAGGAGTACGTTTCAGGCAATTTAAAGTTGATTGGTAGTGACTTTTTTGTGACTTTTTTTTTGGTCCCTAACATTCATCGAGTAAATTTTTTTCCGTTTCGGTAGTGACACTACCGAAACGAAATAAAAAATGTTCCCCCAAAAACCTGTTAGGAGTACGTTTCAGGCAATTTAAAGTTGATTGGTAGTGACTTTTTTTTGGTCCCTAACATTCATCGAGCTCTGGACTTAGTAATTTTTTTTCCGTTTCGGTAGTGACACTACCGAAACGAAAAAAATAATGTTCCCCCAAAAACCTGTTAGGAGTACGTTTCAGGCAATTTAAAGTTGATTGGTAGTGACCTTTTTGTGACTTTTTTTTTTGGTCCATAACATTCATCGAGCTCTGGACTTAGTAATTTTTTTTCCGTTTCGGTAGTGACAATACCGAAACGAAAAAAAAAAAAATCCCCCAAAAACCTGTTAGGAGTACGTTTCAGGCAATTTAAAGTTGATTGGTAGTGACTTTTTTTTGGTCCCTAACATTCATCGAGCTCTGGACTTAGTCATTTTTTTTTCCGTTTCGGTAGTGACACTACCGAAACGAAAAAAAAAATGTTCCCCCAAAAACCTGTTAGGAGTACGTTTCAGGCAATTTAAAGTTGATTGGTAGTGACTTTTTTGGTCCATAACATTCATCGAGCTCTTGACTTGGTAAATTTTTTTCCGTTTCGGTAGTGACACTACCGAAATGAAAAAAAAAAAGTTCCCCCAAAAACCTGTTAGGAGTACGTTTCAGGCAATTTAGAGTTGATTGGTAGTACTTTTTAGTCACTTTTTTTTTCGTCCCTAACATTCATCGAGCTCTGGACTATGTAAATTTTCTTTTTACCGAAACGTTTTGCCGAAACGAAAGTTTTGGAAAATCGTCCCCCCAAAAACCTGTTAGGAGTACGTTTCAGGCAATTTAGAGTTGATTGGTAGTACTTTTTAGTGACTTTTTTTTTCGTCCCTAACATTCATCGAGCTCTGGACTGGAAAAATGCTGGTGAGGAAAAATGACGAAAAATGCTGGTGACGAAAAAATGCTGGTGACGAAAAATGACGAAAAATGCTGGTGACGAAAAAATGCTGGTGACGAAAAATGACGAAAAATGCTGGTGACGAAAAAATGCTGGTGAAAAAATGCTGGTGACGAAAAATGACAAAAAATGCTGGTGACGAAAAATGACGAAAAATGCTGGTGACGAAAAAATGCTGGTGACGAAAAAATGCTGGTGAAAAAATGCTGGTGACGAAAAATGACGAGAAATGCTGGTGACGAAAAATGCCGAAAAATGCTGGTGATGAAAAAATGCTGGTGACGAAAAATGACGAAAAATGCTGGTGACGAAAAAATGCTGGTGACGAAAAATGACGAAAAATGACGAAAAATGCTGGTGACGAAAAAATGCTGGTGACGAAAAATGACGAAAAATGCTGGTGACGAAAAAATGCTGGTGACGAAAAATGACGAAACGGAAGAAAAATGTCACAAAAAAAGTCACCACCAATCCTCTTGAAATTGCCTGAAACGTGCTCCTAACAGGTTTTTGGGGGAACGTTTTTTTTTTCGTTTTCGTCACTCGTCACTTTTCGTCACTACCGAAACGGAATTTTTTTTTTACAAAAAAGTCACTACCAATCCACTTGAAATTGCCTGAAACGTACTCCTAACAGGTTTTTGGGGGAACATTTTTTTTTCCGTTTCGGTAGTGTCACTACCGAAACGGAAAAAAAAATTCACAATAAAAGTCACTACCAATCCACTTGAAATTGCCTGAAACGTGCTCCTAAAAGGTTTTTGGGGGAACAATTTTTTTTTCCGTTTCGGTAGTGTCTACCGAAACGGAAAAAAAAATTCACAAAAAAAGTCACTACCAATCCACTTGAAATTGCCTGAAACGTGCTCCTAAAAGGTTTTTGGGGGAACAATTTTTTTTTCCGTTTCGGTAGTGTCTTTACCGAAACGGAAAAAAAAAATCACAAAAAAAGTCACTACCAATCCTCTTGAAATTGCCTGAAACGTGCTCCTAACAGTTTTTTGGGGGAACAATTTTTTTTTCGTTTTCGTCACTCGTCACTTTTCGTCACAACCGAAACGGAAAAAAAAAATCACAAAAAAAGTCACTACCAATCCTCTTGAAATTGCCTGAAACGTGCTCCTAACAGGTTTTTGGGGGAACATTTTTTTTTTTTCGTTTTCGTCACTCGTCACTTTTCGTCACTACCGAAACGGAAAAAAAATTTCACAAAAGAAGTCACTACCAATCCACTTGAAATTGCCTGAAACGTGCTCCTAACAGGTTTTTGGGGGAACATTTTTTTTTTCGTTTCGGTAGTGTCTTTACCGAAACGAAAAAAACATTTCACAAAAAGTCACTACGAATCCTCTTGAAATTGCCTGAAACGTGCTCCTAACAGGTTTTTGGGGGAACAATTTTTTTTCGTTTTCGTCACTCGTCACTTTTCGTCACTACCGAAACGGAAAAGAAAATTCACAAAAAAAGTCACTACCAATCCTCTTGAAATTGCCTGAAACGTGCTCCTAACAGGTTTTTGGGGGAACATTTTTTTTTTTCGTTTTAGTCACTCGTCACTTTTCGTCACTACCGAAACGAAAAAAAAAAATCACAAAAAAAGTCACTACCAATCCACTTGAAATTGCCTGAAACGTGCTCCTAACAGGTTTTTGGGGGAACGTTTTTTTTTTCGTTTTCGTCACTCGTCACTTTTCGTCACTACCGAAACGGAATTTTTTTTTTACAAAAAAGTCACTACCAATCCACTTGAAATTGCCTGAAACGTACTCCTAACAGGTTTTTGGGGGAACATTTTTTTTTCCGTTTCGGTAGTGTCACTACCGAAACGGAAAAAAAAATTCACAATAAAAGTCACTACCAATCCACTTGAAATTGCCTGAAACGTGCTCCTAAAAGGTTTTTGGGGGAACAATTTTTTTTTTCGTTTTAGTCACTCGTCACTTTTCGTCACTACCGAAACGAAAAAAAAAAATCACAAAAAAAGTCACTACCAATCCACTTGAAATTGCCTGAAACGTGCTCCTAACAGGTTTTTGGGGGAACGTTTTTTTTTTCGTTTTCGTCACTCGTCACTTTTCGTCACTACCGAAACGGAATTTTTTTTTTACAAAAATGTCACTACCAATCCACTTGAAATTGCCTGAAACGTACTCCTAACAGGTTTTTGGGGGAACATTTTTTTTTCCGTTTCGGTAGTGTCACTACCGAAACGGAAAAAAAAATTCACAATAAAAGTCACTACCAATCCACTTGAAATTGCCTGAAACGTGCTCCTAAAAGGTTTTTGGGGGAACAATTTTTTTTTCCGTTTCGGTAGTGTCTACCGAAACGGAAAAAAAAATTCACAAAAAAAGTCACTACCAATCCACTTGAAATTGCCTGAAACGTGCTCCTAAAAGGTTTTTGGGGGAACAATTTTTTTTTCCGTTTCGGTAGTGTCTTTACCGAAACGGAAAAAAAAAATCACAAAAAAAGTCACTACCAATCCTCTTGAAATTGCCTGAAACGTGCTCCTAACAGTTTTTTGGGGGAACAATTTTTTTTTCGTTTTCGTCACTCGTCACTTTTCGTCACTACCGAAACGGAAAAAAAAATTCACAAAAAAAAAGTCACTACCAATCCACTTGAAATTGCCTGAAACGTGCTCCTAACAGGTTTTTGGGGGAACTTTTTTTTTTTGTTTCGGTAATGTCACAACCGAAACGGAAAAAAAAAATCACAAAAAAAGTCACTACCAATCCTCTTGAAATTGCCTGAAACGTGCTCCTAACAGGTTTTTGGGGGAACATTTTTTTTTTTCGTTTTCGTCACTCGTCACTTTTCGTCACTACCGAAACGGAAAAAAAATTTCACAAAAGAAGTCACTACCAATCCACTTGAAATTGCCTGAAACGTGCTCCTAACAGGTTTTTGGGGGAACATTTTTTTTTTCGTTTCGGTAGTGTCTTTACCGAAACGAAAAAAACATTTCACAAAAAAAGTCACTACGAATCCTCTTGAAATTGCCTGAAACGTGCTCCTAACAGGTTTTTGGGGGAACAATTTTTTTTCGTTTTCGTCACTCGTCACTTTTCGTCACTACCGAAACGGAAAAAAAAATTCACAAAAAAAGTCACTACCAATCCTCTTGAAATTGCCTGAAACGTGCTCCTAACAGGTTTTTGGGGGAACATTTTTTTTTTTCGTTTTAGTCACTCGTCACTTTTCGTCACTACCGAAACGAAAAAAAAAAATCACAAAAAAAGTCACTACCAATCCACTTGAAATTGCCTGAAACGTGCTCCTAACAGGTTTTTGGGGGAACGTTTTTTTTTTCGTTTTCGTCACTCGTCACTTTTCGTCACTACCGAAACGGAATTTTTTTTTTACAAAAAAGTCACTACCAATCCACTTGAAATTGCCTGAAACGTACTCCTAACAGGTTTTTGGGGGAACATTTTTTTTTCCGTTTCGGTAGTGTCACTACCGAAACGGAAAAAAAAATTCACAATAAAAGTCACTACCAATCCACTTGAAATTGCCTGAAACGTGCTCCTAAAAGGTTTTTGGGGGAACAATTTTTTTTTCCGTTTCGGTAGTGTCTACCGAAACGGAAAAAAAAATTCACAAAAAAAGTCACTACCAATCCACTTGAAATTGCCTGAAACGTGCTCCTAAAAGGTTTTTGGGGGAACAATTTTTTTTCCCGTTTCGGTAGTGTCTTTACCGAAACGGAAAAAAAAATTCACAAAAAAAGTCACTACCAATCCTCTTGAAATTGCCTGAAACGTGCTCCTAACAGTTTTTTGGGGGAACATTTTTTTTTTCGTTTTCGTCACTCGTCACTTTTCGTCACTACCGAAACGGAAAAAAAAATTCACAAAAAAAAGTCACTACCAATCCACTTGAAATTGCCTGAAACGTGCTCCTAACAGGTTTTTGGGGGAACTTTTTTTTTTTGTTTCGGTAATGTCACAACCGAAACGGAAAAAAAAAATCACAAAAAAAGTCACTACCAATCCTCTTGAAATTGCCTGAAACGTGCTCCTAACAGGTTTTTGGGGGAACATTTTTTTTTTTCGTTTTCGTCACTCGTCACTTTTCGTCACTACCGAAACGGAAAAAAAATTTCACAAAAGAAGTCACTACCAATCCACTTGAAATTGCCTGAAACGTGCTCCTAACAGGTTTTTGGGGGAACATTTTTTTTTTCGTTTCGGTAGTGTCTTTACCGAAACGAAAAAAACATTTCACAAAAAAAGTCACTACGAATCCTCTTGAAATTGCCTGAAACGTGCTCCTAACAGGTTTTTGGGGGAACAATTTTTTTTCGTTTTCGTCACTCGTCACTTTTCGTCACTACCGAAACGGAAAAAAAAATTCACAAAAAAAGTCACTACCAATCCTCTTGAAATTGCCTGAAACGTGCTCCTAACAGGTTTTTGGGGGAACATTTTTTTTTTCGTTTTAGTCACTCGTCACTTTTCGTCACTACCGAAACGAAAAAAAAAAATCACAAAAAAAGTCACTACCAATCCACTTGAAATTGCCTGAAACGTGCTCCTAACAGGTTTTTGGGGGAACATTTTTTTTTCCGTTTCGGTAGTGTCACTGCCGAAACGGGAAAAAAAAATCACAAAAAAAGTCACTACCAATCCACTTGAAATTTCCTGAAACGTGCTCCTAACAGGTTTTTGGGGGAACATTTTTTTTTTGTTTCGGTAGTGTCACTACCGAAACGGGAAAAAAAAATCACAAAAAAAGTCACTACCAATCCTCTTGAAATTGCCTGAAACGTTAGCCTGGGTGCCAGCCTGCTTCGCTGCGTTCGGCGGACTTTTTTTTCTCTCTCCGCTTCTCAGTCTGGAATGCCCCCGATTGACTCGTCTTTCAGAACTACACAGGAAGTACACAGGAACTACATATGTTACGTTCGGCAACGTTGTTGCTGATTGGATGTTGTTCAAACGAATGACGAATCAAAACGATCACACCGTTTTTTTGGTCCCGCCCCGCACCACAGACCAATCAGAAGCCACGGTAGGTTTCGAACCTTGGCTGCTGTGTCCCGCCTCCTGGAGATAGGAGGCATTCCAGACTGAGAAGCGCAGAGAGAGAAAAAAATCCGCCGAACGTAGCGAAGCAGGCTGGCACCCAGGCTACTGAAACGTGCTCCTAACAGGTTTTTGGGGGAACATTTTTTTTTTTCGTTTTCGTCACTCGTCACTTTTCGTCACTACCGAAACGGGAAAAAAAATTCACAAAAGAAGTCACTACCAATCCACTTGAAATTGCCTGAAACGTGCTCCTAACAGGTTTTTGGGGGAACATTTTTTTTTTCGTTTCGGTAGTGTCTTTACCGAAACGAAAAAAACATTTCACAAAAAAAGTCACTACCAATCCTCTTGAAATTGCCTGAAACGTGCTCCTAACAGGTTTTTGGGGGAACATTTTTTTTTTCGTTTTCGTCACTCGTCACTTTTCGTCACTACCGAAACGAAAAAAAAAAATCACAAAAAAAGTCACTACCAATCCACTTGAAATTGCATGAAACGTGCTCCTAACAGGTTTTTGGGGGAACAATTTTTTTTCCGTTTCGGTAGTGTCTAATCTGTTCATAATTCGACAAGGGTTGAAATTATAAAAAAATTCAAAAAAATAAATAAATTTCTTTTTTCTTTTTTCCAAAGACGTATATATACGTCTTTGGCGGACAACAGCTGATTATTAAGAGTTCAATGTGAGAGTTCAAATATAAATGCCAACAGAATGAGCAGGGCACAGCAGGGAATTGAACCCCATCCCAGCAAACCAGGAGCTCCATGCCTGCGTCTTTGTTTTGTGTTTTTTTAGTCGTTTTTTTGCAAACGACCCAACACAAAACCCCTAGCAGCAACTAAAGGAACATGGTTCCTACCTTCAACACCAATCTTCCCTGCATATAAGCAGCTCTTCACTGAACAAGCAGCATAGAGTTCCTACCTTGAACACCAATCTTCACTGCAGCAGTCTTCTTCACAGACTTATCTTCTTTGACTTTATATCCTGAAAAGACACAAAGGAAAAAAGTGTTCAGTTATTCATGGTCACATTAAAGAAAATATTTATGGGCCCTTTTGGATGTAGCTTTGCCAGCCCCGCACACATTTCTAATTACCCCCAAAAATGTAACCAAATGGACCCTTACCGGTCTAACTCTGAGAGTGTACAAATTGTAACCAGAGTTAGACCGGTAAGGGTTCATTTGTTTACAATTTGTACACTCTCAAATAGACCCTTGCATTGGTGCACTGGTCTAAAAGGAACCAAATGGACCCGACCCTAACAGGTCCATTTGGTTCCAGCTGTACGGTCAGAGTTGAAATGTAAAAGTTTAAGAACCATTGGTTTAGATGCCACTATGAGCCATTTCCTTCACTCTGTTATAAAATATAATGCCTCATTTTGTCCATTTTAATGTCATTAATTCACAGACTAGTTCCCCAAACCGAATTCTTTTAAACGAAGCTGTTAACGTTGGTGGTTAATAGGGCATCGCAGTTGCGGCCACTTCCTGGTGCCACTGCAAAATACTCAATGCATTTTTCCCATTGACTTTTCCAAAAAATATTTATATCAATTAATTTAAGCCTAGAATCAAGCCATCCAGGATCCTGGTGAATCATGACCATTAAACATCTTTTTCTGTGATCTTTTTTTATTTAATTATATGATATACTATAATTAATAAATACCCTTTGTTTTGCCGTTTTCAAAAAAGTTTTTTCACAGAAACAAACGTTTAATGGTCATGATTCACCAGGATCCTGGATGGCTTGATTCTAGGCTTAAATGAATTGATATAAATATTTTTGGAAAAGTCAATGGGAAAAATGCATTGAGTATTTTGCAGTGGCACCAGGAAGTGGGCGGGAACTGCGATGCCCTATAATAATGTTCAGTTGGATGAAAAATAGACATCCAACCTTTCCAAGTTAATGGTTTGATTAACACTTACAAATTACACTCAGGCGACATTGGCTGACATGTTTTTTTCCCCAACCCCCTGCCTTATTTTACCTTTACATCTAATGCATATTCTGGACTCTTGGTGACAAAAAAAATAAAAAAAAGTCACATGGGGACATGTGAGAATTGGGTCTCAAAGAATGTAACACCAGAGTGACTTTTTTTGGTCCCTAACATTCATCGAGCTCTGGACTTAGTAAATTTATTTTTTCACCATTGGGTCACTACCGAAACGAAAGTTGGTCACTACCGAAACGAAAGTTAAATCCGATAAAATCACTAAGTGTGGAGGCCAAAACCGTCCCCCCAAAAAACCTGTTAGGAGTACGTTTCAGGCAATTTAGAGTTGATTGGTAGTACTTTGTAGTGACTTTGTTGTAGTGAATTTTTTTGTGTCACGAAACGAAAGTTAAATCCAAAAAATCACTAAGTGTGCTCTGGACTTAGTCATTTTTTTTTCACCATTGTGTCACTACCGAAACTTTTTTGTGTCACTACCGAAACTAAAGTTAAATCCGAAAAAATCACTAAGTGTGGAGGCACAACGTTACGAGCTTGTAGCCTTGTAGATCTGCTATTTTTGACGAATGTTACCCCCAGAATAGGGGATGCAGGGGTTCAAGTGGTTCAAAAGTTAAGTATGAAGTTCTTTTCAACCTGATCTATAATGGAAACAACTATTCTCTAGTAGTCAGTGTGTTTGTCCATCTGACAGACAGACATCACTCAACTGCAGTGGTGGAAAAAGTACTCAAATGTTTTACTTAAGTAAAAGTAGATCTACAAGCAGATCTACAAGCTCACAATGCGTCACCCCAGACTTCGGGAGCAGGAAATGGATTCACAATGGAGTGGGGCCAGACCCAAATCACAGAGGGCAATTCCTTTTACAGATGGCTACAGTCCCAGGCCGTAGTTCACCCCCAAAATGCGCTCTGAAAAATCTGCTATTTTCAGAGCGCAACACCTGAGCGCAACCAAACATAAAATGCAGGGACGTGCACAGATAGACTCTGGGTGGTGCTTGAGCACCTGCCCTTTGCCCTCTTGACCAGAAGTGTCCTTTTTATTTTTTTTATTTTTTTTCAGTTTACAGCAGGGGTCTTCAACAGGGGGTCCTCAGAGTTACTACAGGGGGTCCGCCAAATCTTTATGTGATATGATTTTGCTTTTTACCATAACCACTCGAAACCTAGCATCCCTTTTCTGAGGAGAACTTTAGCCAACAATAGCAGATCTACAAGCTCACAACGCCTCGCGTTGATCGGCTATTTTTGGCAAAGAGGTACAGGTGTAGAGGGAAAAAAGAGCAGATCAAGTAAACAAAAAAAAAGTATAATTTACTTGAGCAAAATGTCTGTGCACGCCACTGATAAAATGTCTTGTCTTTTAGTTCTACTGGATCTCTTCTACACTAGTCCCTCACTTACATTTTAGTCTAGTTTTTATTTGATCGTCCACGTCGACTGCGGTGATCCTTGACAGGTTTCTGCTCAGATAGAGATCAGCGTGTTCGAGGACCGGGGGGGCTCAGGCAGCACCACGCCCAGCAGTAGCGTGTCGTCGGCGGGAAGCAGCGGTCGGTGACTGGAGGGGCAGCACCAGGGCTACGGGTACCACCACCACCCCCACCAACACCCCCACCACCACCACAGGGGCAGCGCGGGGGGGGGACTCCCCAACATCCGCATGCTGAAACATGAGAGCACCAGGTTCTAAAGGCCATGGGGGGGCATACATACTGTTGACCAGGAGCTCACACACACACACACGCACACACGCACACACACCACACACACACACACACACACACACACACACACACACACGTCAGGTGTCAGTCGTTGCCACTCTGTCATTTTCACTGCATCACTATATGACTACAAAAAGGAAAATGCAGGCATTAGAGCTTCAAATACTATTGGAATCAAGGATTTAAGCAGCTGCCTTGGTAGCTTAGCTGGTAGCAGCGCTTAGCTATTAATTGCAACCTCCCTTTGATTGAATCCAGTGGTGGAAAAAAATACTCAAATTCTTTACTTAAGTAAAAGTACCAATACTGCAATTTAAAAATACTCTGTTACAAGTAAAAGTCCAGAATAAGAAATTGACTTGACCAAAAGTACAAAAGTATTGGCATCAAAATGTCCTTTAAGTACCAAAAGTAAAAGTACTAAATATTTGAAAATAGCAGATCTACAAGCTCACAGCGCGTTGCGATGCGACACGTTGTGAGCTTGTGGATCGGCTATTTTCAAATAGCCTATGTACAAAATAGGGCTAAAGTGGTTAATGTATGTTTCATTATATCATAGTTTATATCTGAAAAGTAACTAGCAACTAAAGTTTTCAAGTAAATGTAGTGGAGTAAAAGTACAATATTTGCCTCTGAGATGTAGTGGAGTAGAAGTAAAAGTATTGGAAATTGGAAATACTCAAGTAAAGGTAACAAATACCTCAAAAGTGTACTTAAGTACAGTACTTAAGTAAATGTACTTAGTTACTTTCCACCACTGATTGAAAGGTGGATGAGCCTTTTTTTTCTCACTCTCGACTTTTTTTCCCTCCCAGCGCACAGTTTTTGTAAGGTTAGGGTTAGGTATATTTTTGAAAGGTTAGGGGTCCCGTCATGTCAAAACTTGGCGTTTTGACAGGGCTATACTGACAGAGCGGCAAAATGTGACGCCTTGGGAGTGAGAACGGGTTGACACACACACACACACACACACACACACACACACACACACACACACACACACACACACACACACACACACACACACACACACACACACACACACACACACACACACACACACACACACACACACACACGTTTGTAGTACTATACTTGTGAGGACATCAACGCTTTAGGACAGCCATTTTATGAATGTCATTTAAAAACATATATATTATTTTGCCATTTTTAACCGTAAGCCTAAAGCCGAAAAACAGCAGATCTACAAGCCCACAACGCGTCGCGCTGCGACGTGTTGTGAGCTTATAGATCGGCTGTTTTTCGGTGCATGACACTGGCGCGCAACTAAGTATAAATCATGTTGAACTCTTAATTCCAATCCCTAAACCTAACCTCTAAATGTCTAATCCTGACCTGAATGTTTTTCTAATTGTAAACGTATCTCTAAAAATGTTTTTTTTAAACTATAACAAAAAACATTTGTCTTGTGAGGACCAGGAAAACGGTCCTCACAATGTATATTTCTTCAAATTCTACTAGACTTGGTCCTTGCAAGTATAGTAATACAAACACACACACACACACACACACACACACACACACACACACACACAGAGAACATACATATACATTCCACATGAACACACACACAGTGCCCACAGGGTGTGTATGAGTGAACGTCACTCTTCCATATTATGCTATAATATTCATCATAACTTATTTCCCTTTCCTATTTTTTTCCACATGCTACCTATTCATTCTCCTCCATTCCTCCGTCTCCATGCGTCTGTTTCCATGAGTCACACCGTCTCTGTGTTTACAGTCCATTCCACAGGCTTTTGGTTCCTGGACCGGACCGGACCGGACCGGACCGGACCGGACCAAACCCGTCAGAACCTCCATTGTTTTGCAGAGATCAACCGGCGTCACCGAAGGCCCCGGTTTATATACGCCGTCGCACGCTACTGTGTCGCTTCATGACCAGGGGGTTGGGGACCATTAAGATTCTAACGGTTCGAATCCTTAACCCATTAAGACCGGGAACGTGTCTGTGTCATTTTAAGATTTCTTTGCCTATTCAAAAATAGCAGATCTACAAGCTCATAGCGCGGCACCTGGAGAGAGCATTTTCCCCCAAAAGCCACTCAAAGTGGCTACTGGCCAATCACAGCGCGTCCTTGCACAAGTGGTATAGGCTTTGGGATGATTACATTACAGTCATTTAGCAGACACTTTTTATCCAAAGCGACTTACAATAAGTGCATTCAACATAGGTAGGGAACGAAAACTACTAATCACCAGAAGTCTGAAGTGCATTCTCTTTCTAAAACAAGCAACTAAGAGTATACCTAGTGCTAAGGTAAAAGTGCCATATATCAGCTACCTACTGTCTTAAACAGATGAGACAAATAGCTAAATCAAATGAGCAAAGAGCTAAAACAAATAAGTGTATCGAATAAACAAGATCCAATAAGACAAGTGTCACGGTGCGACACGGACGGTAGAGCAGAACCCAAGAGCAGAGTCGGACACGGAGGAATGAAGGTGTTAACTGAGACTTAAGACTAAAGAATAAATCAACAAACAGAGAAACCCCTCACACACCAGGATGATGCCACTGAGCGACACCGATGCTGCGTTCACACTGTCACAGAAAGCTACAAAACCACCGAGCACTTCCAGCTTACATTGCTGCTGAGTCACTGTTGAAGTGTTGCACAAAACCACACTGTGTAAATGAAAAGGTTCTGAGGGTTTAACAAGCACCCTCAGAGGGTTTAACAAGCACCCTCAGAGGGTTTAACAAGCACAGGGAACTGATTAAACGGCAAGCATGAGTTTCTCTTCCATTTACGGAACGGAGCAGGAAATGACAGTAGTGGAAAAGGTACTCAAATGTTTTACTTAAGTAAAGGTATCAAAATGTACTTAAATTACCAAAAGTAAAAGTTTTCAAAGGAAGCCAACTCTGTGTGAAGCTACAGTATATATATATATATATATATATATATATATATATATATATATATATATATATATATATATATATATATATATGTATATATATATATATATATATATATATATATATATATATACTGTAGCTTCACACAGAGTTGGCTTCCTTTGAAAACGACTCGTCGCCGTCAGTGCGAACGTTAGCGCGAGCGAAACAAAAAGGAAAGTTAAGTCTATATCATGCTGGCATGTTGGAGCGTGTTCTGCCTCGCCAAGTCCTCCAAGGCCTTTTGAAGAGCTTTGAATGCCGGGGGCCACAGGGGCCACAGGGGCCACAGCCTCACGGGGGGTAGATCTAAAAAAAAAAAAGAAAAACCTACCCGGGTCTTTGCGCTGAATGATTGCATTCATGTCAGGTATAGTCGGGGTCGGGGCCATCCTGAACGCTGGCAAATTGGGCCCGCCCCCCCGTGGGACCGCTTAGATCCACCTCCATGCTCTGTGCATCTGGCTTCAATATCAAACGGCTGAGAGAGAGAGAGAGAGAGAGAGAGAGAGAGAGAGAGAGAGAGCACCTCAGATTATTTATCCTGCTCGCTCACATGCACTGCACGCTGCTGATCCACATCACAGCTGTAGGTCACACACACACACACACACACACACACACACACACACACACACACACACACACACACACACACACACACACACACACACATGCACACACCCAGCTGTAAAAATTCTCAGTGTTAAATTAACTCTTGAGTGTACAAATAGAACCAAATGGACCAATTTTGCGTTCCACCAACACACACACACACACACACACACACACACACACACACACACACACACACACACACACACACACACACACACACACACACACACACACACACACACACACACACACACACACACACACACACACACGGAGTTGAACCAGCCCTGTGGTCTCAGCTCATTGAGAATACAAGCAAACCCAGTCCCCTTCAATACCATGCTATAGCTGCTGCTACCGCTGTGTGTGTGTGTGTGTGTGTGTGTGTGTGTGTGTGTGTGTGTGTGTGTGTGTGTGTGTGTGTGTGTGTGTGTGTGTGTGTGTGTGTGTGTGTGCGTGTGCGTGCTACCTTGTATCAGCTGAAGGCTGGCCAGTTAACCACTTAGGCCCAGTGGTGGAAAAAGTATTTCAGTAAAAGTATCAATACTGCAATGCAGAAATACTGTTACAAGTAAAAGTCCGGAATTAGAAATTGACTTGAGTAAAAGTACAAAAGTATTGGCATCAAAATATGCTTAAAGTGCCAAGAGTAAAAGTATTATGCAGAAGTTATCATGTATTAACATTTTTTTTCAATAGCAGATCTACAAGCTCACAACGTGTCGCATCGTGCTTCTGAAATGTAAAAGTACTGAAATTTGAAAATAATAAGTACAGTAAAGTAAATGTACTTAGTTACTTTACACCACTGCTTAAGCCCTATGTAAGTCTTCATACGACCAATAGAGAAGATAGACGATCTAGAAGCTGGCGACACGTGTAAGCTAAGTAACGTAAAGCACCAGATTACATGTTATGTCCCATACGTACGGGATTCAAACCCGCAAAGGAGACCAAACGTCTGCCGCTCAGGGGAGGGTAGATGGCCAGGGAAGATATTGGGGCTTATGAGCTTCAGGCAGTATTACAGTATTTGTCGATCACCCGACACCAGGCTCTACATTTCTCAGTGGAAGAGCAGATCTACAAGTTACATAGCAGTAACATACTCTAGGTTACAGATTGCAAAACATGTTTTTGTTCATTCATGAGTTCCGGACTGCAGCTTTAACCCATTAAGACTGGTAAAGCATCTGTCATTTTAGATTTGAGCTAAAAAGCATTATTTTATACTTTGTCTATATTCAAAAATAGCAGATCTACAAGCTCATAGCGTGTCACTTCGTGCCGTGGTATGAGCTTGTAGATCTGCTTGTAGAAAATGTGTGCAAATCTTTGAATATATTTTTAAAGCAAATTTGTTTTATTCAAATCTTTGTTTCTGGGGGGTCCCTGGAAGAAAACATTTTGAGATGGGGTCCGCACTCATTGATTTCGTCGACTAAAACTATGACAAAAAATGTTGGTCGACTACCTTTGTTCACTGACGAAAACTAAATAAAAACTAAGCTATGATGACTAAAATAAGACTAAATATATTGACAATTTCGTCAACAAATAAAAACTAGACTAAAATGTTAGTGAGGGATCTAGTGGAGAAGAGATCCAGTAGAACTAAAAGACAAGTCATTTTATGTTTGGTTGCGCTCGGGTGTTGCGCTCTGAAAATAGCCGATCTACAAGCTCACAACGCGTCGCGCTGCGACGCATTGTGAGCTTGTAGATCGGCTATTTTCAGGAAGCAACCAAGTGTAAAATCAGCCATTACGACGTCATCAAGGCACCGCCAACATACATTTTAGTCGACTAAATCAACTGTAGATTTAGTCAACCATAATCTTATGATATTTGGTCTAAAACTAGACTAAAACTAAAACATCTCAGATGACTAAAATATGACTGAAACTAAATGGAATTTTATTCAAAAGACCATGACTAAAACTAAATCAAAATTTGCTGTCAGAATCAACACTACTCTGCAGCCAAATACGTATCATTTTGGGGGTCGTTGACATTGTAAAGTTTGAGCACCACCGATACAGCAGCTTACGTTTTTCCAGAGTGTGTAGAATCAGGACCTCAGGTCTTAATGAGTTAAACCGTAGTGGACGAGGGGGTCCACACACACACATCCATCATCCTCCATGAAAAGTGACAGCTATGGAGCCGTTGTGGAGGAGAGGACCGCGGGGGTTCTGGGCACAGGGAACGGTCCAAGCCAGCAGGATCAATAACACAGTTTTGGGGTCACTCCTGCAAAACAAGATGGTGCATATTTAAATGTGGGAGACAGGACAATAAGCCTATTCATAAAAGAGAGAATCCCGTACAGTACATTTATACCAGTAACACTGGACCCTGTCACAGTTATATATCTGCCGTTTGGGTCTGGCATAACCCACGTAGACCGGCTACCAATGATCTGTGTCATTATTTATTACATTTATTTGGTTGTTCAAAAATAGCAGATCTACAAGCTCATCGTGCCGCGATACGAGCTTGTATTGTAGATCTGCTTCTTTTTTTTTTATCGTGAACATTTGTGCAAATCTTTGAATATATGTTTTTTAAAGCAAACATTTGTAACTGAAATCTTTGCTACAAATGTCTTCTAAATCCTACCAGTTTTTTTGAAAAACATACGTTTCTATATCAGTGGTTCTCAAACTTTTTCATGTCAAGGACCCCCAAAATGATGTATTTGGCCGCGGACCCCCATCTCAAAATATGTTGTTCCAGGGACCCCCCATGAAGCAAAGATTTGAGTTACAAATGTTCCCTTTAAAAAATATAATACATATTCAAATATTTGCACAAAATGTTGAAGATTAAAAAAAAAATAGCAGATCTGCAAGCCCGTAGCGTGGCACCGCTTGTAGATCTGCTATTTTTGAATTGCCCAAAAAAGTATAAAATAATAGTTATAGCTAATAAAATGTAAAATGACACAGTACAGTAAGTGTTCCCGGTCTTAATGGGTTAAATAGTTGCGGCTGTAAGCTGAGCGGTGTTGTTCACCACTATTGCTACACCTCTAGCCCTTTGTGTTGAATTCTGAATGGAAGTCGTTGGTCGATCAATGCCATATGGAGTCTACTCATTCCTTCTCACTTATTTCCAAGTGGGTTTCTTGCATAAATATAATATAATAAAAAACCTTATAATCTTGGCCATCCTCTGTTTTTCACAGATTTCCATTTATTATCCCCAAGTATGGAGTATGGTCTCTAACCCTAACCCCAAGTATGGTCTCTGGACCGAGACACTGGGGGAGTCACTTCAGAGTGCTCTCTTGTGCTCGTCAGGCACGGTTCTAGCGCCCTCTAGGGTCAGGCTGGAGAACTTTCTCAATGCCTTCTCTCAGAAAGGTTACAGTACTGTATGTAACATAAAGATTACAGTACTGTATGTAACATAAAGATTACAGTACTGTATGTAACATAAAGATTACAGTACTGTATGTAATATAAAGATTACAGTACTGTATGTAACATACAGTGTAAAACAGTCTTTATTGTTGCTTCTAGGTGACATGAACTGAAAAGTGATATTCTCACATGATATCAGATCATCAGTTATTTTATGATTATATTATTATATCACTTCACTGCAATGGGTTTCAATGCCCACATCTATTCTAGACAGAGGGAGACATATCTATTCATGGTTGTGTGTTTGTGCGTGTATGTCATTCATTCCATTGTATTTGACTGCTTGACTAAATCTCTCTCTCACACACACACACACACACACACACACACACACACACACACACACACACACACACACACACACACACACACACACACACACACACACACACACACACACACACACACACACACACACACACACACCTTGTGCTTGTGGCCCACAGCCGTTGCCCTCCATCGTGCTCCAAACAGCCTCCTGTGCTCTTGAACAATGTCCATGTTTCATCTGAGTGTGATGGTTACCCGACCTGGAGCTGATGTGATGAACAAACAGACTGATCACTGATGTGATGAACAAACAGACTGATCACTGATGTGACTGAACAAACAGACTGATCACTGATGTGATGAACAAACAGACTGATCACTGATGTGATGAACAAACAGACTGATCACTGATGTGATGAACAAACAGACTGATCACTGATGTGATGAACAAACAGACTGATCACTGATGTGATGAACAAACAGACTGATCACTGATGTGATGAACAAACAGACTGATCACTGATGTGACTGAACAAACAGACTGATCACTGATGTGACTGAACAAACAGACTGATCACTGATGTGACTGAACAAACAGACTGATCACTGATGTGATGAACAAACAGACTGATCACTGATGTGATGAACAAACAGACTGATCACTGATGTGATGAACAAACAGACTGATCACTGATGTGATGAACAAACAGACTGATCACTGATGTGATGAACAAACAGACTGATCACTGATGTGATGAACAAACAGACTGATCACTGCCAACAAGGATGAAACGTGTTTGAAACATATGGACTATTACAGTATGATGTGTACAGGAGAACAACCTGACGCGTACAGTACACAGTCACATCCTGAGTGTGGAGGAAAACCTTTAAGCTTCAGGCTTGAAGGTTGCAGATGTACAAGTTAAAACCTTTTGCCAATTTTCAAATTGATCCGATGTGAAAATAATTATAATATAGTGTGGCAACAAAAATGACCCAATGTCTTCTGTGCTCAGTATGTCTCTGTGAATACATATTCTGCGAACACACAGAAGACGTAGGGATATTGTTTGACACATTATATTATTGACCTCCTCACATTTGAAGATTTATTATGAATATTTGAGTTTTCCTTTTATTTAACTCTTGGAGTGACAAATGGATGATTTGACTGTGTACAGTACTTGCTGTTCTTCCACCATACTGGACCAGAAGGGGATAGAACTTCCTCGATGCTTTTTTGTGTAACTATAAAACCCTATTTTGTCACAATTCCAAATCCCACGTTTTACCATTTTTGATAACACTGAATATACTGTATGTGAATCGGCCATCATCACATGACAGAGCTGTCACATGAAAGCATGCCATCTGTATAAAGCCTATTTTATGCTGCGATGTATGAATGGTGTCGCACGAGACACATTGCGAGCTTGTAGATCTGATATTTTCGGCGCGTAACACCTCCATACGACGGAGTATAAACCAGACTTAGGTATGGTTACTATCCACTGTTTAGGGGACTCCCTAAAACCAGGTGTTTCACCCGTTGACGCCCCTTACATCCTGCGTGCAAGGCAAGCCCCCGGAACCGAGAGAGAGAGAGAGTGGTGAAACACATTGGACATGCTGGCCGTTCATAGGTGAACTATGATAATTTGCAGCTTATATACGGCTAGGGCCAGACACGTGAACGAGCGAAAACGGTCTCGACCAATGGGCTCGACTCACTAGCTTGCGTCACAGAGGTGACGCAAAACGCGTCACAGAGGCCCCTAATAGGCCCCGTCCCTCACATTTCCCAACCCGGAAGAGGGGGTGAAAAGAGAGTATGTGACTGCTGGGTGAGCAACTCCATACAAGTGGATGGGCGGAGATTTCCGGCGCATACCCTCTCTATTATGTTTAACTCTATGCCTGCCTGTCACACTGTGTTGCGCGCCCGAAACGTTGACGCACATTCTCGCCGGGCCGCTACGTACGTCATCTGGGCTGAAACACCCATGGTTTATGGAGAGTCCCCTAATTTTAGTGCAGGGGTCTTCAACAGGGGGTCCGGGACCCCTAGGGGGTCCTCAGAGTTACTACAGGGGGACCGCCAAATCTTTGTGTGATTAGATAGTTCTTTTTATTACATTAACCACTTGAACCCTATTATCTCTATTCTGAAGAGAACTTAAGCCAAAAATAGCAGATCTACAAGCTCACAACGCCGAAAAGAGGTTTGTTTGTTGGTCACATCTACAAGCTCACAACGCCTCGCGCTGCGAGACGTTGTGAGATTGTAGATCGGCTATTTTCGGCAAAGAGGTTTGTTTGTTGGTCTATGAAATCTATGAAAATGGCATTCTACACAGTATGCAGTGGGGGGTCCCTGCTTCATCTCTCTTTCAGCAAGGGGTCCTTGGGCTGAAAACGTTGAAGACCCCTGTTTTAGTGGAAAAAGTCATGTTTGTG
Organism: Gymnoscopelus microlampas; assembly: GCF_963454915.1. Taxonomy (NCBI): domain Eukaryota; kingdom Metazoa; phylum Chordata; class Actinopteri; order Myctophiformes; family Myctophidae; genus Gymnoscopelus; species Gymnoscopelus microlampas. The sequence goes on from NC_139950.1 coordinate 51,513,939, forward strand.
AACAATGATACAATGATACGATGACCATGATGTTGTTGATGTCATTAATTACCAATAGAGGGGATGACAAAGTCTATGATGATGATCCTCTGTGATCCTCAGGGTGAAGTGAGTGTAACCAAATGTTCTCAAGGGAAGACTGTGAGGAGAAACAGAAGCACTACTGTATGTGTCAGTATATAAAATGGCATTATTATGATATGTAGCATGTTTATTCAGGAATTAGTGTTTTACAGCACAAGAGAAACAAGACTCGATCCGGTGTGCTTTCCACGTGATTATGAATCCCACCAACGTTATAGGATATGGACCCGCCTTACCCGTCCCTGATTGGCTCTGGCAGGCATACTTTTACTGAGGTTAGGGTTAGGCATAGTTGCAAAAACGAGAACTGTCAATCACAGCGACTACTGGCCAATCACAGCAGGTTTTGCCTAGAGCTGCAGTGGGATCCATACTAAGGTGTTTCCAGAGGAGAATCCTCTTTGCTGGCAGAAGAAATAAGATTGAACGGAACATGAGTGAGAGCTCAGATTTAGAGTCCATTTTAATATGTAAATCACTACATGCCATATATTTATCTCTGTACTGTATCTAAATGTGCTGCAAATACTTTATAGATCCATATATTATGCTGTTGTGACAAGTGGGAAATGATATTCTTGCTGAAATATGTCTTCCTAAAATGTAAATGATGTTGTGTTGGTACCAGCGTTCCACAGTGCTGTCACCTCGGGGGAACCTGGGCCCACGTTGTCATAGTCACTATGTGTAAACAAGGCAAGGACACAGTGTTTAAATCAGTGGTGGAACAAGTACTCACATGTACAGTATTACTTAAGTAAAAGTATCAATACTGCAATATAGAAATACTCTGTTACAAGAATAAAAGTCCGGAATTCAAAATGTACTTGAGTAAAAGTACAAAGGTATTGGCATCAAAATGTACTTAAAGTACCAAAAGTAAGAGTACTCATTATGCAGAATGTCTCATTTCAAGTTTTCAAATGTTTAAAAATCTTTTGAAAATAGCAGATCTACAAGATCACAATGCGTCGCGATGAGCTTGTAGATCTGCTATTTTCAAATGAAATGCATATAGGACTGAAGTGGTAAGTGTATGTTTTGCAATCAAAATCTTGAAAGTAACAAGTAACTAAAGTTTTCAAACAATTGTAGTGGAGTAAAAGTAAAATATTTGCCTCTGAGATGTAGTGGAGTAGAAGTAAAAGCATTGGACTCAAGTAAAGTCCAAATACCTCACACTTTTACACAATTACAGTACTCAAGTAAATGTACTTAGTTACTTTCCACCACTGGTTTAAATGGACCAAAATGGAGGGTCCCTTTGCTTCCCTTTGTAAACTCTTGGGGTTAAATTAAAACTAAGGACTTTACTGTGAACCAGACGGCTATCTGAATCCCTGATCTCACAGACCACAGAGTCACCGAATTCTTGCTGCTGAGAGACAGAGGAATTTGTTATTTATCTACAGTAGACGATGTTTACATAATGTTATTTATATATTTAACAAATTAAATCCATGTAATTGACTTTTTTTTTCTTTCCTCTCTTTTGAAGCTGATTTATTGTCATAAGGCTGAAGAGATACTTATGTCTGAGCTGTCAAAATAAAGTGTTGTATGAAGATGATTGAAAAATAGGCTTTTATTGTGACGGCCAGTCACAACAGTGGGTTTGATGTTTAGTAACTGAATCCATGTTGTCGCCTCTTCTTCTCTGACCTGGAAAACACTACAGTATGTGAGGGGGGGGTCTGAGTCTCTCCCCCCCCCCCCCCCCCATCTCTCACACTACAGAGAGAGGGGGGTCTGAGCCCCCCCCCTCTCACATACCTCCCACGCCCATCCCGACTAACAGTGACGGAAAAAGTACTCAAATGTTTTACTTGAGTAAAAGTATCAATACTGCAATGTAGAAGTGCTCTGTTACGAGTAAAAGTCCGGAATTCAAAATTTACTTGAGTAAAAGTACAAAAGCATTGGTATCCAAATGTACATAAAGAACCAAAAGTAAAAAGTACTCAAATGTTTGAAAATAGCAGATCTACAAGCTCACGACGCGTTGTGAGCTTGTAGATCGGCTATTTTCAAATAGCCTAGATATAAAATAGGGCTAAAGTGGTTAATGCGTGTTTTATAATGTAATAATTAATATCTGCAAAGTAACTAGTAATTAAAGTGTTCAAATAATTGTAGTGGAGTAAAAGTACAATATTTGGCTCTGAGATGTAGTGGAGTATAAGTACAAGTATAGACAATTGGAAATACTCCAGTAAAGTAAAAGTACCTCAAAACTGTAATTAAGTACAGAACTTGAGTAAATGTACTTAGTTACTTTACACCACTGCCGACTAACTGGTAGTACAGCTGTGGTCTTCACTGAAGGAAACCAATCACAGCGTCCACTCTCAACTGGGATTGACGTAAAATCAAAAAACATGTCATCCAGGTGTGTAAGGCTATCCAGAGCTAATGTATCCAAGAGCTTATTATGTATTATTGAAATAATCAACAATAAATGATTATTCAGAGTTTTATTTTTTCACACCAATAGTTGTCACAGCTTGTTCTCAGGAACCAAAATAAAATGACTTTGAAGTAATTACAGAACAGGATGCAGTTCCTGAATATACAGATAAAGTGTATTGTGTCCCCAGGGAGCGGGACAGCCATTAGCTGAGTGGCTAGTGAGCCCGTCTGGTAGTAGTGAGCAGTAGTGAGCCCGCCTGGGAAGCCAGAGTTCTGGTCGTCCCAGGTTCGATTCTAGATGTCCGGCCATCGGCCATTCGGCCTGGCGGAGACGATGACACGATGAATGGACCAGTGTTGATTTTGAGCACATTTTGACTTAGTTTTAGTCATAGTCTTTTGAATCAAATTCCATTTAGTTTTAGTCATATTTTAGTCATCTGAAATGTTTTAGTTTTTGTCTAGTTTTAGTCGACTAAATATCATAAGATTTTAGTCGACTAAATCTACAGTTGATTTAGTCGACTAAAATGTATTTTTGGCGGTGCCTTGATGGAGTCGTAATGGCTGATTTTACACTTGGCTGAATGCTGGAAATAGCCGATCTACAAGCTCACAACGCGTCGCAGCGCGACGCGTTGTGAGCTTGTAGATCTGCTATTTTCAGAACGCCCGAGCACAACCAACCCGAGCACAACCAAACATAAAATGACTTGTCTTTTAGTTCTACTGGATCTCTTCTCCAATTGTTAATATATTTTTTAATTGTTTTTTTTTTTTTTTTATTGTTATTTAATTTTTAAATTGTTAATATATTTAGTCTTAGTTTTAGTCATCATAGCTTAGATTTTATTTAGTTTTTATCTAGTTTTCGTCAGTGCAAGTCGACGAAATCAACACTGGAATGAACCAGGAACTGAAGAGGATCTGTGACAAGCTTCGGGCTGGCATTCCAGGCTGGTTTTCCTGATTAAGCCGAGGTGGGGTCCGCGGTGGGGTCCTCCGTAGCTACAGAGGGAATAGCAAGAGAAGCAGGGTGGGGGGGTGGGGGGGGGGTAAGGTGTCGAATGCGAGAACAGAGGGAGAAGGGTTAGGTGAGCATTCATAGGGGAGTGGAAGTGACCTGATTTGAGGTAGTTTGACACGAGGTGGATGATTTTATTTTATTTATTTTATTTATTTTATTTATTTTATTTATTTTATTTATTTTATTTATTTTATTTATTTTATTTATTTTATTTCTCCTCTGTGGATGTATTATTTTCTTTTATTATTATTATTCGTCTACATTATCAATATGACCTTTATCACAGAGGATTTGCCTGTGTAGATCCATCATGGCCTGCTCATAATATAAGGCCAAGAGTTGTAGCTGTAGTGATAAGACAGCAGGTACTGTGTGTACAGGCAGACAGAGAGCTAATATTATAATATTATGATCAAAGACACAGAGTGAGGAAACACTTCAACACCTGGCGGAGAAAAGGTCACCGTGCACGCGCACGTGCACACGCTCAGCTCTCTGCCAGCCTAGATGTCTTTGTTCTTGTGTCCTCCTTGTCTACCGTATATACATATATATAATATATATATATTTAAACCATCATCTCCTCACTCCATCCATCTCTTCTACCGTGACGAAGGAGGCCGACTTATTTTCAAGCTCAATCAAATGGCATGCAGTATGTTGTGAGCTTGTAGATTGTCTATTTTCTATATTTTCGCTATAAAATAGGGCTGATGTTGTTAAACCTGCATTCAGTCAATGGATGAAATGTCTTCACTGTTTATCAATGATTAATGCTAATGATCCGTTCAAAACACACACACACACACACACACACACACACACACACACACACACACACACACACACACAGACACACACACACACAGACACAGTGTAGACTCAGACCACAGGCGCACGTCATCCACAGAATCTACACGTTGGGTTTGTTGTTGTTAGAATATAGTGTATACAGATTTTCTTTCTGCATTCTCAACATTTGTTTTGAATATTTATCACACATGAAGTTCCAGAGCGCATGACTGAGCAGCCGCTGAGCTCAGCCCCTCGATCGCCCTTTGAAGGGCGAGCGAGAGAGAGAGAGAGAGAGAGGGACAGAGAAAGAGAGAGAAACGGAGAGAACACAGTGGAACCAGTGGTGTAAAGTAACTAAATACATTTACTCAAGTACTGTACTTAAGTACAATTTTGAGGTATTTTTTACTTTAGTGGAGTTTCAATACTTTTACTTCTACTCCACTACATCTCAGAGGCAAATATTATACTTTTACTCCACTGCAATTATTTGAAAACTTTTGATACTACTTTACTTTGTAGATATTGATTATTACAAAACATAAATCACCCTCTTCAGCCCTATACAGACTTAGTTAGGCTATTTGAAAATAGCAGATCTACAAGCTCACAACGCGTCGCAATGCGACGCGTTGTGAGCTTGTAGATCTGCTATTTTCAAATGATTTTATACATTTTTAAAACATGAAATGGAAAATTTCTGCATAAGAACATTTTGGATGCCAATACTTTTGCATTTCTACTCAAGTAAATTCTGAATACCGGACTTGTACTTATTAGTTAACAGAGTATTTCCGCATTGCAGTATTGATACTTTTACTTACAGTAGGTAAAAAATGCGAGTACTTTTTCCACCACCGGTGGAAACTACACTGTAAAATCCAGAGTTTTAATTGATCCTCATCCTCTCAAAGTCTCAACAATGGACCCATAAGGATCCATCTTTACACTTTAGATTGTGTGTCACTGTGCATATGACTAGCCTGTGTTTCAGCCACACTGTGGCTGGTCCTCCTTTGAATCGACCCCCCCCCCCCCCAGCTTAAGCCTGTTGGCTTTGGCATGGACCCTCCCCCTGGTTTATTTAACCTCTGTGTGACTGACAGCATGGACCTCACCCCAGCCCCCCCCCACTACAAACCACTACATTTAACATTTAAAACATCACCGTCTGGAAACGTGTGGTTCCAGTTAAGAGTCACTTCTGATCACCCTGTGGGTAAACTGGTGAGACGGGGTCATTGTGCGTCAGATCCACCGCCGCGGTCAAACAGACGTCCCTGTGAGCTTGTAGATCTGGTATTTTAGAAAAAAATTCAAGATTTGCGCAAATATATATTTTTAAAGCGACCATTTTTAACTCAAATCTTTGCTTCATGGGGGTCCCTGGAACAACATATTGGGGGAGATGGGGGTCCACGGCCAAATACATATAATTTTGGGGGTCCTTACCATGAAAAGGTTTGAGAACCACTGATATTATGGCAAACATACGTTTTTTCAAAAACTGTTAGGATATGGTAGAATCCCCAGAAGCAAAGATTTGAGTTAGAAAATTTCGCTTTAAAAAATATATATAAATTCAAAGATTTAACTGTGCACATTTTCACGATATTTCAAAAATAGCAGCTCTACAAGCTCATAGCGGGGCACTCGGTGCTGCGCTATGAGCTTGTAGATCTGCTATTTTTTAATAGCCAAAGAAATCGACAAAGAAAATGACACACAGAAGACACTGTTCCCGGTCTTACTGTATTAACTACAGCCTGTGTAGGTCTCACTGTATTAACTACAGCCTCTGTAGGTCTCACTGTATTAACTACAGCCTCTGTAGGTCTCACTGTATTAACTACAGCCTCTGTAGGTCTCACTGTATTAACTACAGCCTCTGTAGGTCTTACTGTATTAACTACAGCCTCTGTAGGTCTCACTGTATTAACTACAGCCTCTGTAGGTCTCACTGTATTAACTACAGCCTCTGTAGGTCTCACTGTATTAACTACAGCCTCTGTAGGTCTCACTGTATTAACTACAGCCTCTGTAGGTCTTACTGTATTAACTACAGCCTCTGTAGGTCTCACTGTATTAACTACAGCCTCTGTAGGTCTCACTGTATTAACTACAGCCTCTGTAGGTCTCACTGTATTAACTACAGCCTCTGTAGGTCTCACTGTATTAACTACAGCCTCTGTAGGTCTCACTGTATTAACTACAGCCTCTGTAGGTCTCACTGTATTAACTACAGCCTCTGTAGGTCTCACTGTATTAACTACAGCCTCTGTAGGGCGGATGGAAACGGAGACGAGGCTCATGCAGAGAACCCGGGGTGAGGCAGGGATACACAGGCTGACAGGGGAGGAAGAGCTTTGAACCGCTCCGTCCCGCTAGTCCACACGTCCAACAACAAACACCAGGCCACACACACAGAGGAAAGGAGAGAGACTGTATGAGAGATGAGAGTCTGACGTTACAAACATGCTCTTCATCATGACATGGACACCCAATGAGAGTCTGAGGAGAGGAGTGTGTGGGGCAATAAAATGACAGAGTCTTTGCTTCTTCATTCTATTCATGCTTGGAAAAGCAATCATGACATGGTCAGTGGTGGAAAAAGCACTCACATTTTTTTTACTTAAGTAAAAGTATCAATACTGCAATGTAGAAATACTCTGTTACAAGTAAATGGCATGTGGTCAAAATGTTACTTGAGTAAAAGTACAAAAGTATTGGCATCAAAATATTCTTAAAAGTACCAAAAGTCAAAGTGTAAAATGTTTGAAAATAGCAGATCTATCTAGAGCGATGCGACACGTGAGCTTGTGGATCGGCTATTTTCAAATAGCCTACAGTAAGTATAAAATAGGACTAAAGTGTTTTTTATATATTAATAATTTATATCTGTAAAGTAACTAGTAAGTAAAGTTTAAAAAAATTGTAGTGGAGTAAAAGTACAATATTTTCCTTTGAGATGTAGTGGAGTAGAAGCAAAAGTATTGAAAATTGGAAATACTCCGGTAAAGTAAATGTACCAAAAAATGTTACTTAAGTACAGAGCCATGAGTAAATGTACTTAGTCACTTAACACCACTGGACATGGTGCGTGGATGAGTGGCATGGGGGCCATCCCATCCTCTCAAAGCTTCACAGCGTTCCAACCTCTCCCATCCCATTGCCAGAAAGAACACAGATGGCTCCTATTTGTGTTTCTGCATGTGTCCTGTGTTTGCAATGCGTGCGTATGCATGCGTTGGCCGCACAATATACAGGTGTGGATGCACACGCGTGTGTGTGTGTGTGTGTGTGTGTGTGTGTGTGTGTGTGTGTGTGTGTGGGTGGCGTAGCATGTGACGTAAGCATGTACGTGCTTACTTCCATAAAGGTGGCCAATAACACTGAATGGGGCTTTTTATTCACCTTTATGTGAGACGCCGTCCAAGGCAAGTAATCCCTTCACGGTCAGCGGCCACACATCACAGTGGAACTGTGGCGCCGCTAACGCCCGCCACGCACCGTGGAATAACCCCCGGCGCCATCCAGGAACATACGTGTTACCCAGAGCAACGTCCCAACCTCTGAACCCGGCGGGGCGCTAAGGGGTCCGCCTGAACCCGGCCCTTCTGTAGACACAGGTACGTCAGTGTCCAAGAGAAGGCTGTCACACAACGCTTAAACCTTTTAGACCGGGAACGCATCTGTGTCATTTTTAGATTCCTTTGGCTATTCAAAAATAGCAGATATACAAGCTCATAGCACGGCCGAGCTTGTAGATCTGCTATTTTTTAGATTTAAAAAAATCGTGAAAATGTGTGCAAATCTTTGAATAATATTTTTGTTTTTAAAGCGAACATTTTTTAACTCAAATCTTTGCTTCTCTGCTATAAACAGTCGTTCTCAAACTTTTTTCATGTCAAGGGCCCCCAAAATGAAATGTATTTGGGCGCCGACCCCCATCTCAAAATATGTTGTTCCAGCTAGGGACCCCCCAGAAGAAAATATTTGAGTTAAAGATTTTTGCTTTAAAAACATATATATTCAAGATTTGCCTTTTTTTTTTGTCGTTGATTTTTCAAAGAATATAGCAGATTTACAAGCTTGTATGAGCTTGTATATCTGCTGTTTTTGAATAGCCAAAGGAATCTTAAAATGACACCGATGCATTCCCGGTCTTAACGGGTTAATGCCCACGATGTTTCCAAAGAGGCCGTTTTGGTTTCTCTGCTTCAAAGACGAGCTCTAGCCTCAGAGCTCTAGTCTCAGAGCTCTAGTCTCAGAGCTCTAGTCTCAGAGCTCTAGTCTCAGACTGAAGTAATGCTGCATTCAGAGCAAACAAACAGCCGCTGAGACGGACGGCCTCTTGCTACACCATCTACATCTTGGGTTCTCTCTTTAATAGCTCCTTCTCTCCTTGTCATGTGGAAAACCTTGTATCCAGTGTTGATTTTGACAACAAATTTTGATTTAGTTTTGGTCATATAGTCTTTTGAATAAAGTTCTGTTTAGTTTTAGTCATATTTTAGTCACCTGAAATGTTTTACTTTTGGTCTACTTTTTAGTTGACTAAATACCATAAGATTTTAGTCGACTAAATCTACAGTTGATTTAGTCTAAAATGTATATTTGGCGAGCTGTGATGGTTGATTTTCACTTAGCTACATGCCGAAAATAGCTGATCTACAAGCTCACAACACGTCGCGCTGCAGCGCGTTGCGAGCTTGTAGATCAGCTATTTTCGGTCTGTGACACCCACGCAGACCCATGATGACTTGTCTTTTAGATCTACTGGATCTCTTCTCCACTAGATCCCTCACTAACATTTTAGTCTAGTTTTATTTGTTGACGAAATTGTCAAAATATGTTTAGTCTTAGTTTTAGTCATCATCATAATGTGTAGCTTAGTTTTTATTTAGTTTTTATTTAGTTTTCGTCAGTGAAAAGAGGAAGTCGACCAACATTTTTCGTCATGTTTTAGTTGACGAAATCAACACCGCTTGTATCTCCATTCTTTTTAATACGTAGGTCAATGCTATAGACATAACTGTAGTCGTGGCTTTCTTGAAGTTGTCCTACAGTATACCCGTTTCCTGTTCCAGTTCATTTTCCACATAGCTTCATTTTGGCTAATTTGATTGGCTCGTTTTAATTGCTGCCGAGCCAATCAAACAAAGCCATGGGAAGATGAACCAGAACAGCAAACGGTAGGCCTATCATGTCGCCTCATGGAAACGAGGGACTATACAGTTATGTACAGAGCCTATTGGTCCCACTCTACGTCTCACTGTGGGTTACAAATATTTAAAATATTAAGCCCTGTGTTTAATAATTAAAAAATAAATAAAACATCTCACATAGCGATGCATCAGTTGTGCTATTTTTGAAAAAGCGTTTGCCTATAACGACCTGCCCACAATATGGATGCCAGGTTGAAAGTGATTCATCAACGAAAAGTATCAGAGCTTATGAATTTCATAATTCCAATAGATCAGGGGTTCTCAAAGTGTGGTCCAGGGACTCTGAGGGTTCCATGAGGGGGTTTTAAATTGAACCATTCAAGTCTGTAACTCTGACAGTGTACAAATGGAACCAAACGGACCCGTTAGGGTCCGTTTGGTTCCATTTGTACACTGTCAGAGTTACAAGGGGATACTTTGAAATGTAAAAGTTTGAGAACCACTGCAATAGATCCTTTTGAACAGTTTTGTTTAGCCGCATGCGCTAGTGAGCGGCTCTGTATACAGCACCAGTCGTAGTCCGCCACCCGAGTGAAAAGTCACGACACCTGAGTCAAAAGTGTCGACACCTAAGTCTCATTGGCTGTCCTGGCTGTCCATCACACTTCCCCCCGTTTAAGCTCCCCTTTTAAGCCAATGGGGAGACGAAAATGTAATGGACACGTTAGTCAACGAATTAGACGAGACGAAAATGTTAGGGCGGGACGAATGGAGAAGAGATCCAATCAGAATTACTCTTTTTGAGGGACTAGTTGGGAAGGGATCCAATCAGAACGATCCTCATTGTTAAGTTAGGTTGAACCACCCGGAAGCACACCATATTAGGGGCCAGCATGGACGAACAGAAACCACAACAAGGCAAGGCACGGAGTTACACAGCAGAGAGAGAGAGAAAGGGAGACAGCTTCAGCCAGGATGGTTAGCCTAAATGCTAGTGTGCTTCATTAGACCTAGTTTGCCTATTAAGTTATTATTTGCCCATGTTCACACTGACTTCAATCTTTGCTATTGTTGGGAAGACCCGTGTGGTGTCACAAAATGTTGCCACTACTTATATTAAAAAACATTAGAGCGTTAATTTGCGACGCTAAATGTTGCCAGGTTTGGTGAGAGAAACAAGCAATCCAAAAAACAAGTAATCAGGTCTATGAAAAGATTGGGGCCAAAAAAGCCTGCAACATGCGGCTTTATTATGACTTTGGTCATACTTGTTTTAATGAGAATGAACAATTTTGGACATACAAGGTTTCCACACAACAGCAGAAACATACATACACCTACTGTATGTACAGTATGGACTTTAGAGGACCTATGGTTCTCTGCAGAGCTTTCTTTCCATAACCTCACCTTCCTCTCCTCTCTGCTCTGTGTGAACATGTGTGAGCTGTGTGTTATAGTGTGTAGTGTGTTATAGTGTGTGAGCTGTGTGTTATAGTGTGTAGTGTGTTATAGTGTGTGAGCTGTGTGTTATAGTGTGTAGTGTGTTATAGTGTGTGAGCTGTGTGTTATAGTGTGTAGTGTGTTATAGTGTGTAGTGTGTTATAGTGTGTGAGCTGAGTGTTATAGTTATACTTTGTGGGACGTTTTGTGGTCCGAGTGCTTTGAACAACACAAAGTCATTTGGGAGTCAGTTTCCTCATGGAACACACTCTGTCATTCTAAAAATGCCCCGACGCAATGTGTGCGCACGCACACATGCACATCATTGTTTGCACACACTCTCGTGTACACACACCGACACCGACGCACGTGCGCACGCACGCGCACACACACACACACACACACAAACACACACCATTTCCACCGACAGCTCATGTCAGCAAAGACAAACACATCTGTCTGCAGGGGAACATGTACAATGCAGTGGGAGTGAGTGACCGTGCCAGACACACACACACGCGCACACGCACACACACGCACACACACGCACGCACGCACACACGCACACACACACACACACACACACACAGAGGACAAGTCTCAGGACATGAGGCTGGACACGGCTCAGGAATTCCGGTACGTCAGAACCCTTCCAGGATCACACTGGTGTGTTCTGGTTAGACTCTGCCTCTCAGCGGTATTCAGAGTATTAGAGTTACTAATACACGTATCATGTTCTCACTAATGAGGCTCAAGTATTCCCATTCTGTTGCAAGGGTTGCGAAACACAAATCCCACGGATTAGATGTCGATATGGATTATTCCAGGCCGATATGGAAGGCTGCTGGGCCAATATCAACTGATTTCTTTGTTTTATTTCAAAGATTCCAATATCTAATGTAAGAAACTATGTATCCTAAAACAGTGCTTCTCAACCTTTTAATGTCAAGGATCCCCAACTTGACACTTATTAGCCCGCGGACCCCCATTTGAAAAGATAAGCCAGGGACCCCCATAAGAGAAGATTTTTTACAGCTCTAACCATTTTAATTTCAAGGACCCCCAGTTTGACATGCATTAGGCTACGGACCCCCATTTAATGGCATTTCTATCTCTGGGACCCCAATTTATATTGTAAAATCAATGTTAATTTAACTCGTAAGAACTCTAAGTTACAGACCCATAAGGGTCCATTTGGTTCCTACAGTAACTATCCATCATTTAGCTGGGGATCCCCTGGAACTCCCTCAAGGACCCCTGGGGGTCCCCGGGACCCCACTTTGAGAACCACTGCCCTAAACGACAGCACATTGTGGGTTCGAGTCCCGTCCCCGATGATCTTTGCTGTCTGTCTCTCCCCATCTCTCTCTCCCTGTGTCCTGTCTGTTTCTACTGTAATCTATAAATAAAGGCCAAAAAGACCCCAAACATATCTTAAAAAAAAAAAAAAACGAGAGTGGTGAGTTATTTTTACAATAATTATTGTACATTGTCAAAGCTGAAAAAACTCATTGATATCTCATCTATTGGACCAACTTCAATGCCATTGCTTCTACAGTAGTTCAACCAAACTCTAAATGACCTTAGTGGGTATGACCTTCGTAGCCTCTGGTGACCCCAACTCCACCCCATCACAGGGCTCACCAGAGTGTTACTATCACACACACACACACACACACAGTATATCGGTATCAACAGACATCCATGTTGAGTCTTAACGGTCTGAACATCTCCCCTCATCGGCCTGTTGATTTAGTGATATTTACAGCTTTTGGAACCTTTGCTATTTTGTGTCACATCTCATTAAAACGTCTGTGAGAGGAAGAGCTGGAATCCAGTCTCTGGTTGAATGTTCACAGGTGGTGCGTAGGGGTGGGGGGGGGGGGGGGGGGGGGGTGCGTAGGGGTGGAGGTCCAACTCATTACTTTGGGTTTGAGGACCTGGTGGTGTTGTGTTACTTTGGTGAAAAGAGATGTGAGATGTTAAACCGGATGTTTCAACACTATATAACAAGGGAGTAGAGTGATATTCATATGAGACACACACACACACACGCAAGCAAGTACACACACACACACACACACACACACACACACACACACACACACACACACACACACACAGTATGTCAGTATGTCATCCACCAGCATGGAAATTGAACAGAGCTAAGCTGATGAACATTGTTTTCTCAGAGGCTCTGAAGGATTATGATTACAATACATTCCTTTAAATCAAACCTAAAGACTATTCTGTTTGCGGCTATCTTTGTTGGTTGTTTTCTATCATTTATTCTGCACTGTAATTTTACATTTTATATTATACTCATATATCCTTTTCTAATGTGAGAGATGTGAGACAATGCTCTGTGTCTTAATGTCCTACTGCTTAATGTTTTGTGTAAAGACCTTTAAATTGCTTTTTTGTTGAAATGTATTATACAAATAAAGTTGCCTCGCCTTTTTGACAGCTTCTAGATGAAATTAGGTTTGTCTGGCATAGTGCATCTTGGGTAAAGTTTTAACTTAAAGGTAGGGTAAGTGATTTTCTTTGGTTATAATAAGTGTTAGATAGCTCTATATTCTGATAGTAGTCATTGCTATAGTGTGTTTGTTCAGTAGCAGGAGTCTCCATGTCTCTCCAGCTCTTCATTAAACAGAATTTTTCAGGATACCAATTATATCCAATCAGGATTCAGGATAGAGAACTCAGTCAGGATACAGATTCAACTAGTGAAATTGGAAGTGATGACACAAAGAAACGAGCAGACAAAATGGGAACTGGAGCTGATAAATGGGTACTATACTCTCTCTGGTGACATTGTGTCACCTACCTGAACATATTTTCTGTTCATTAAAGAGCTGGAGAGACAGGGAGAATCCTGTTACTCAACAAACACACTAAAGCAATGAATACTATCAGAATATAGTACTTTAACCTTTTAACACGTTTTGTTTTAGTTTTAACCCAAAAATATCACTTACCCTACCTTTAAAGTTTTAACCCATAGAGTTATATTAGCCACATAATGGTTGTGATTGAAAACCATGAGATTAAACCTCATGCTTGTCTTAGTGATCTGCCCACGTTGTCCATATTGTGTGGATTTTATGAACCTTTATAGGGCTTTGCTGCATGGAAGTAGATGGCTTTATCTATGACAGTGGTCCTCAACCAGTGGTCTGGGGACCACCAGTGGTCCTTGAAGGGGGTTCCAGGTGGTCCCCAGCTAAATGATGGAGAGTTGGTAACCAAATGGACCCTTATAGATCTTTAACTCTTGAGAGCGTAAAATGAAACCAAATCATTTCAAGCTCTCAAGGGTCAAATTGTTGTTAAACATCTGCATTATTTAATTAAAGAATTGTTATTTTGTATCAACGTTGGCCTGTAATCTCTCCTATGGTACCAACGTCAATACAGAATGGAATTGTGGACAAAATCGTATCCAACTATAACAAAATATTCTAAGTCTTGTGTCTGAGAGTCTAAATCTCATCAAACGGTGGTCCTTGGCTCAAAAGCCGAATAAATAATGGACCTTGATATGAAAATGGTTGAAAACCACTGATCTATGAGCTGCTGCCTGTCTTTACTATTCTGTGCAGAGGATTTATGGAGCAGTAGCTCTGTTTGCTGTTGTGTTTTAGGCCCAAAAACTGGGTGGCAATCAATCATGTTCAGTCCATGTTTGTGGCCATGAGGCTGAAGGCTGACAGGAACTATTTTGTGTTGTGGCTGTTGTTGACGCTCCAAATGTGACAGGATGGCTGACTGTTGTTAGTTTGCACGATTGGCAATACAGCCCTTGTGTATTGCTCTTGGCCAGTGACCCCACCACACACACACACACACACACACACACACACACACACACACACACACACACACACACACACACACACACACACACACAGTGAGAGAACTGAAAGGGAATGCCAGTTCCTCATTGATGATAATTAGCAATCTAATTGTTGCGGCGGCTGTTCAGGCTAAAGCGTTTTATATGCTCTGGACGTGTCTGCTCTCGTTTTTCTGTTCCTATTCATCAATGGTGAAAAGCAACTATTTACTTGAGTGCTGAGCCTGTACTTAGGTACAATTTTGAGGAACTTTTACTGCACTTGAGCGTTCACATTTCTTCAATACTTCATACTTACACTGCACTACATCTCAG